>NC_066363.1:26277500-26577500 GCF_013377495.2 Cygnus atratus | reverse complement strand
TTTCATTATTTTGGTTGTCTGTTGAGTTTGTGAAAGGCATGTCTTGTGTACAATACTACTTGTTAGAACAGCTTTAAAAAAAATTACTATGGATTCTAAAGGATTTGAAAGAATTTCAGGATAAATTTCTGCTGATCCTAACCTTGCTGAAGGAAGTATTTTGTGCCTAACAGTCTTGTGCGTGTTTATGGACAGAGAGACAACGAGAGGCGGCATGCTTTTAAATCAGGAAGGCTCAGATATTTTGCAATGGTTTTGTTCCAGCATAGGCAAACCAGGCTTCCTGGAATGCCTGTGATGTGCAGGTTCTTGTCTGCGTCAGAGCCCCCAGTCGCTTGGAGCACTTGTTAATAATCTAGGAAGAACTGTAGTTGTTTGATCTGAATGCTGAATCAGTCCAACTTAGCTTTTTAACTTTTGGCATTCTTGTTCATATTTTTCCTGCTGGCAAATGCTTCCCTTGGGGTTCGACACAGTGAGTCAAGGGATTCGTTTGGCATTTGAAGCCCATTGAAGTCCTTTTAGCAATAAGAGAAACTCTTATACCAGGCTGTATTTAAGGTATTTGAAAGAGGAAGCATGCCAACATTGGCAGAACCTCAGATATTTTTTTATTTTTTTTAATTCCTTCCTCCCCTACTTTAAAATCATAAAAGCATTTGGAACTTCTGCATAGTACCTTGTAGCCACCGCCCCAGAAAATGCCTGGAGTAGGAAGGATATGAGAGCTGTCTCAGTGTTGTGAGTTCTCAGGAAAACCAAATGAACTTTAGGTGAAGCTAGTGTACGTTTTCTATCGTAAGGGAGAAGCTTTTCTTTTTTTTCCTGTTGTAAAAAATAACAAATATTTTCACAAATTAGTTACTACAATGCTCTCCTGTAACTTTGCCACTCAGTGCCTCAGTCATGCATCTGTGAGGTTAATTACGAGATCTTTTTCCATTGACTTGAATGAAAGTGGGATCAAGTCCTTATCAAGGTTAGGAGAGTTAAATAGGGGTTTTATATACTATGGAATTACAGTGCGAAAGAAAAAGGAGAAAAGGGAAAGGATCACTTTTCACTGTGCTGCTGCTAAGTGTACTATCTCAAGGATCCCTTTATAAATGTGTATCTCATTTTACTGTTGTAAAGCATAGCTTATCTTTGCAGTCATTGTTTTTCTGTATAATGAGATAATGGCGTAAATATTTTAGCTAATACTGAACGAAATATAGGGCTTCCTGGCTGTGAACTTCCCATTTTCTACTAAGCAAGTCATCCAATTCATATTCTTCCACAGGTGCACTTAGCTTGGCACCTTTGTAAAACAGATTAATAATGGGTTTTACATCAATGAGCTTTTAGACTGAATGCCACATCCAGGCTGTGGATGTTCAGGGAAATGTTCTGGGTAAAAAGTTTCAGTATTCAATATTTTGCACTTTTATTGCAAAACACTGCATCTTTAGCTTCTGGGTTGGCAATTCCTTTGCATTTTAGCCATACCGTGACATCTCTACAATTTTAAATGTTTCTGTTCTTTCAAGTTACAAGTTAACTGTATATAGTTCTTTTGTCAGAGGTGGCACCTATTTAAAAGGACTGCTTTGCAAGTGGTGTGTGTGTGTGTGGAGGTGGGGGGAGGGAATATTTCTAGTTTATTACTTTTGTGAGTTGAATGAAATGGCCAGCAGTAAATTAGTGGCCAGTGGCTGACTGAGACTACACCTGGCCGTTGCATCACGCTGTAGATTTATCTGCTGCTGAAGTGTCAAACCTTTGACAGTTTGCAAGGAGTTAAAGCTCTCAGCAGGAAAGTGGGAGGAAGTTTAGCTGGCTTTTAAATTCGAGGCAAAGAGCAAACCATTGCTTCTTACTGTTGAGTGTTGACAGGCACATAAAAGCTGATAATGTAAGTCCAGGGGTTTAAGAGACTTAGTAGAGTTGCTTTTTTGTCGTATGACTGTATTTTAATGCCTCATTAAAGAAGCAAAGCCCTTTGAAATTCTTTACTAGATGGCATTTAAAAAAAAGGTGAGATGCTTGGGTAAAAATGTCAGTGTTTAAAAACTAAGTTGTCTTAACCTCCGTCTTTAATTTTGGATGGATAAATGAAATCATGAGAGTTAACAATTCTGAGCTGTGAATAACACAGCAGTGATACCCGTGGACTGGAACTTTATGTCTCATATACAGGTTCTCACAGCCCTAATGAAGGGCAAAATGAACATTGTAGACATCGTTTTTTCTCATTAAGAAAGGAAAAGCAGAAAAAGAAAAATGATTGCCCAAGTCTGTGCTGACGACCAGCATTGAACCTGGCTTTGAAGATTTTCATTGATTTGTTTTGAACTAAATTTTCCTTACAAACAGAAGTTCTTACTCTCTCATAGTTATTGAAATGTAGCTATGGTATAGTTTGTGGTTTTCTGTTTATTTATTTATTTCCTCTAAAGTCTTCTAATTCAACCTGAAGCAGTTTCAAAATGGATGCTATGCTGTGCTGCCCTGAGAAATATGAATACACTGGAAAACATGTTAGGCCTTTCATTAAAAAACAAAAAGAAAACAAAAACAAAAAATACCCTACACTCCCTAGACAGCAAAAAAAACACAAAAGGAATGGGGAACCCAAACACTAAATTGTTGCTTATTTGGCATAACAACTGCAGAGTCAAGCAATGCATCTGTTTTTGTCTCAAAACAGAACTCTATTTACATGCAGAGAGCAGCTATTGTGGGTCTGTGCTTCTGTTATTAATTATAGCAGTCCACATTTCTTAGAGGAACACATGAATTAATGATGCATCTTACTAAGCACTCCTGTTTGCTTATCTGATACTTGAATTGCCTGAACACTTGTTTGTAAACTTCATAAAAACATGAGGTTAAACCTTAACTGAGGTTTAAATGTGTATATATAGCTATTGTGATGAGCTTCGGAGTCCTTGCTCTGTGATAACGCTCTGACTCTTTTTCAATATGCTAAGAATTATTACAGGAGTATAGCAGTTGCTTTCCTAACCAAAGGATTAGGTTCAGACTTTGTGACCTAGCTTGTTTTTGTTACAGAGGATTATTTTATGCTTTGCCCTATTCTATGCTTTGCTTGGTATGACCTGGCTCTTCTTTTGGGATTTATATTTTGTATTTTTGTACAACACTTAGCTTACTGATGCCCAGCCTGGTACGCTCAAAACCATGTAAAGCAAGGAAAAGCTAAATCTGAACTACCAACCTAAATTGCTGAGGCTGTGAGCTTTGATCATTTGATAAATTGCAATATTCAGTGATTCTTAGCAAGTTTTCAGTTGCTGGTTCAAATTGGTTAGAAACCATTTGTAGCTAGTGATGTGTTAGCTTACACCTACACAGTGAAGCATTTGTTGGTTTGTAACTGACAGTTGCCTAGATATGATGATCCCAACAGCAGCATTACAAGTGCAAAAAGTGTTTAGTCTCTAATGTTTTTTGTTGTTTCTACTGGATTTTGCACAAATAACAGCTAGTTTTAATTAAAAGAGGATGTAAGGAAGACTTGTAAGTATATTTATTTTTCTTCAAAACAACTTTTGAAGTCTACTTGATATTATTTTCATGTAATTTCCTTTCTAAACTTATGTCAAACTGGCAAGCTTCTCTTATTTTTTCTTTTGCCTGAAATGTTATATAACTAGGCAGACTTTCATGAAGACATCTGAAGTGAAACAAAGCATCTTTAGTCACAAAGCGAATTTGTCCTTTTAAGTGTTAGGAGAAGTTCCATCCGTTTATGCAGATGTGTTTCATTGGGTCTAGAAAATACAGCTGAGTTTCCTAAGTCATCCAGAACTGAAATTCGGTGTTTGATCTTTGTTGTTTTAGTTTTCTTCCTTTTTTTTTGTTTGTTTTTTATATTAAAGTTGCCCATGAACAGATGTCAGACTGAAGACTGAGCATCTCTCTTTAGCAAAAAACAAGGAATGGTCACAGCATCACTGAACAGTTGAGGCTGGACTGGACAGTGGCAGCCATCTGCAGGGCCAGCAAGGCCAGGCTGCTCTGGGGACTGTGTCCAGTGGAGGTTTTAAATATCTCTGAGGAGACTCTGTAGCTTCTATGAGCAAGTGACTTCCAGAGTTTGTCTATCATGATGGTGGAAAAGAAGTTACTGATTCCTAGTTGGGATTGCCCACGCTCTGGCTTGTATCCACTGCTTCTCTTGCTTCCTGTGTGCCTCTCCATCTTCCCTACACCCTCCTGCTGGGTAGTTGTGGACAGCCACGAGGTCCTCCTTTAGCCCACCCCTCACCAGGCTGAGAAAACCCCATTCCCTCAGCCTGTTCTCATGTGCCACGTGCATCAACACCCAACTGTCTTGATGATTGTGATGTACAGAGATGATAAAGTGATATTTTATTTTAGTTAGTATATTATGTTTGTCTTGGTAGAAGTGATCTTTTTTTTTTTTTTTTTTAAACTATTATTATTCTTCAGGGCAAAAGGGGCAAGTTTAATTTTTATGCCCCCATGGGGCCTAGTACTTTCCCAACATGTGGTCTTTGGGCTCTGGCAGTTTGTCACTCTCATCTAAGGAGGCCAGGAAAGGTAACAAAGAAATGCAAAGTTGTTGCCAATAAGCTGAAATTATGGATATACACAGCTCCAGCAGAAATATTTTTAAGGATTTACATCTTGAAAAAATGTTAAAAACCTTTTCTGTAAGCCAAATATGTAATGCTTTGTGTATAAATTTCATGTTATTTCCCCTGACGTCCAAGGACAGAAGAAGCAGACAAGCTTGGATGCAGAATCTTAACTGCTGAGAGTTACGGTACTCTTGAAAAAGAGCCTCTTTTTTGGGGTATTTGCAATATTTAGCAGAAGTAATAGATGTGCTCATCTCAGTCAAAAGTCACAGCCAAGCTGAATTGGACGATGTATGGGTATGTCACAAGGAAGCGCATTCGTAGTTTTTGAAGTGACCAGAGTACAAACAACCAGAGCAGGGGAAGGTTAAGAGGATAAAAAAGTGAGCATATTTTTAGCAGAGGAGTGAAACGTGAAGTTATTGTGGATCTTTTGATTGGTGAAAAAATCACAAAGACAGAAGCATGTTCTGTATGATGTTTTCACTGAAGTAAGATTAATCTGTAATACTGCTCTGCCCTTGTTGAAAAGTTTGGATTGGGCAGCAAATTTACAGCCACTGGATTTTGTTCGGTAGATAGCATCTCTCTTCTAAAAGAAAAGGCATGCTGAACTTTTTATTAGGATTTGTACCAGACTTCCTGTTTTTCTGGTTTTTGGGGAGGGATTTTTTGATGGTTGTCATTCTCATGACAGTCTTCTTAATAGATCTGAATGACGTTTGGTTAGTGATACTTTGCTTAATCTCACCTTGGTGTACAGTATGTGCTATAAAGCCTTTGTTGCTTCTTCAAACCACAAAATGGATATGTTTCACATCTTAGTGAAAGCAGCCACATTTAGCGAAGGAAGACTCCATCCTCCTGCTTCTCTTCCCTGCTATGAATGCCTCTAAGGGTGCTGACACTCCAGTTGGTGCTGTTGCAATACTGCCTGGAGATGTGCTGAGTCAAACCACTTCATTTTATGCACGCATCTCGGGATCCATCGTAAGCTTTTGCTTTCCACTGATTTGCTCCAGATGTTAATAGGTTACCTGGAGGTGATAAAAGGTGATAAAGCATTGTGAAGGCAGCCACTTTTTGATATAAGTGAAGCTTTATTGCTCTTCTTTAAATGATCGGTTTGCATTCCAAAAAAAACCCAAACCCAACACCATGATTTTTTGGGAACTTTTAACCTTTTTTAATCACTCATGAGCAATGTTTTCTGAACAACTGACTGCAGGTGCACACCACGATCAGATTGACGTGCATGGATTGTGTGGTATCTTCTCAGAGACAGAAGAACGGCTCAGAAAGCTGTTCCAGTTCAGTGGGTCAAAAATCCACTTTTTATGAAAGGCTAACTGTAGATTTGCACGATTGACTATAATGGCTCCAATTTTAAGAGAGAGAGGTAACAGAGAGCACTTCCAGTTGGTGGGATAATTCAAGAATACTACATGCTCAAATGGCTAAAATATTGTGCTTTCTGCTGCTACTTCGTGCTACTTAAAAAGAAAAAAATAGGTGTGGAAAAGGTGGGAAAAAGCCAATTTGAGAGTAAATCTCAACTATATGGGGTCACTCTTTGGTTAACAGTAAGCCCCGGGTTAGCCATCTTTCATGCAGCTGTATATGCTGTTGGGGAAAAAAATACAACATGATTACTTGGCAGCATTTGGAGAGGAACCAGAAGCTTCCACACCAGAATATATTTAAACTGTAGCAGCAGAAGTATCCTATTTTAAGCTTGATTTTATTTATTCATTTTCCATCCCCGTTTCAAATTCTCCTAGAATTACAAACTAGAAGGCGAAAAAACTTCAGCAGGCCCTGAAAGCTAGCAAGGTATTTTGTTATTACAAATTTTAATATGAAATTTCAGATGGCAAAATACACATACTTTCAGAGTGTGTGTACTTCAGTTTTCTAAATTGGAAAATCTGCTGTTACCTAGCAGTTAATAACTATTTTTTCCAACATTTGGAATGCAGGACCTGATTTGATAAGCTGATAAAAGAAAACAAAACTGAGAACATGTTGGAAATGCTCAAAGTGAAAATTACAGTTTAGGTAGGTTTGGGGGTAGATAGTTAGACATTTTAATTGAACTAAAATAGTTTTATACTAATACAGTACTGTTGTGGGAGTACATTTTGTGGTGCATTTGAAATTGAAGTATTTAAGTGGGGGAAAATGTATGTTAATGCTTTGCAAGAAAGTGATTTTTTTTTAATACCATCTATCTAAGCAAAATAGCTGTTAAAGAAATAGAGCTCTCAAGTCTGTATTTGGAGAGTAAAGTGTAATAACTTTTATGCTCTTTTAGGATAATTTGTCTGAGCCAGGAGTTTGCTTTTATCACTTTGGTTGGTGTATTAAACTGCTCTAGGAAACAATCAGGTGAACTCTGAAGTAAATTTGTTTTCCTGGGCAGCTACAGCACAGTCAGCCCCTGCCAGTGTCAAGAAAGCTGTTAAGTCAGTCTGGATTCTGAACGTCCTGTGATTTTAGGATCTCCATGATAGGGATAACAGAAGTGAGTCCAGATGATGATTTCACTTACCATGTGGAAATAGGGACATTGAATTTGATACAACAGCTTTGGTTACACACAAGCAGCACTGGCTTATGTTAAGCAGCAAAACTTCTGCTTGTCCACTACAATTCAGCACTAGTCCATAGCTGGACTAGCTCAACACAGCTAAATTGGTTTAAAATTACCATTTTTATTATTTGAGTTTAATTGCATCTTTGGGGATTTTCTCTGAATTTGGAGTAACTAGTCCTATTAAAAAACCCATAAGCTACCACTTACACGTATATACATGCACAAAAATTTAACAAAAGCAAATTCTTTTTTTTTTTTTTAAGGTGTTTACACCCAAATGTCTATGTACAGCCACACTTTTTAGGTGCAGGTGAAACTGATCTTAGTCTAAATATACAGGGTGCACTAATGGAAGGTTTTGCACTCTTTTGAATGACTCTGTTTTAAAACAGAAGCATACTGCATGATAGAGTGCAGATGAATTGCACTGACCTGAGCTGCTATCTTTTTTCAGATCAACCCCCACCCTTCTCGAGTCGTGAAATACAATCCCATTATCTTCAAATTATGTACTCAGTTTCTACCGTGCCAGCTTCAGCGTGAGAGTTCTAACAGATATCTTCCTAATAGTATTTTTAAGAAGGAAAGAACCTAACGTAATTTTTTTTTTGATTCAGAATTGTGGAATTGCTTGTAGCCCATGTTTTGCAAGGAATTAAGAGGTAGAAAAATACAGCATTACTGTACTATGTCACGACTTCTAACCCGTGGAAATAGGTGGCTGTGACAGCTATTCCTGCTCTTCTTTGCCAAGGGAAGTTGGAGGGATGAGTACTTTTCTTTTGCAATCCATAGTAATCAAGGTATTCCAAGGTATTATTAATTCACAGCATGCCAGGTATAAAACTATTTTAACCCATTTCCTTTACAAAGCATCAGGGAGATCAAGAAAGTGATTGTAATGCTAGTACTTCCAGAGTGCTCTAGCTTTTCCGGGTAAATGTAAATGACCGGACAACTCAGTCAAGTACTTAGACTACCCATAAGGAAAACATCAGTTCACATCTTAGCTGAGCAGATGTGATGTGAGCATATGTTTTCCAAAATAAAAAGGCATAATTATAGAACAGTCATAGTGCCAGACCATGGAAGGATGGAAATAAACTCTGCACTGCATATTTGAAGTTCACAACAGTAAATAGGAAAGGGAAACGGAGAAAAAAAAAAAGGACAAAAAAGAACCCTTGGACAAAATCAAACAATTTCAGTAAAAGAATATAATACAAAATATTATTGCTTGAGTGTTTTTGACATATATATGTACTTGTCTCTAGACATACACGTTTTTGCACAGGTTCATCATACTTTATTTTTGTTGCCAGGAGCAGCGAGGGCGGCTGCTCCACAAGGCGGGTGAGCCTGCAGCCAGCAGAGGTGACGAGAGGACAGGTAGGCACGGGCAGAGGCTTCACCAAGGAGGGGCACAGTCCCATGCTGCCTAAACAAGGAGAGCAGAGCAAGTCTGGTGACAGTGACGAAGGTCAGCCAAGAGTCCAGCGATCACCAGACAAGCCAGTGGTGATGAGGCAGGTTCAAGGACAGGCCTCAGTCAGAGTCAGCAGGTTTGGGATCACCAAGGCAGGTGGGCAGGCAAAAGTGTCCATATGGACTAGTTCAGGCAAAAACCAAGGACCTGAGATACGGGGCTTCTCACAGCTCTTTGCCCAGACCCTGATCTAAGTGCTCATAGTTGTGGCAGGGGGAAGAGGTTGCAGAATCTGGGATGCAGAAAGCCTGTGGAAGTCATTCTGTTCTCATCTCCACTGGGCTTTAGGTCAGGTCTTACTTGCTGGTTAGCAAGGTGGTAGGGTCATGACGGTGAAACAGCTACTCATGAATAGGTTAATTTGACCAGCTGGACTTCCCTCTTTTATTTTTTCTTTCATGTAAGATTTTATCTAAATGACTTTGCAATTGAAAACGTTGAACTTTTTTTAAACCATTTAAAGGAAGCTGTTTCCAAATGGTCAATCACAAGTATGCAACTTTAACAAAACACGATTTTATAAAGATACCACCTTTTGTCTGAGCAGAATGATGGGGGTTTGCATATTCAGGTTTTTAAAAATCCACATCTCTGTATAAAAAAGATCTGTTTGTCACTTTTGTATTAATCTTACTTTGTTGGAACCAAGTTGTAGCTGTAATGCTCATATGTTCCTCTTCAGGCCCTTGAGTGTGATGAATACAGAAGCAGCTACTGCCATAAGGGTTTAAAAAGTTTATTGGTACGTGTGGAATTCTTGTTAGCTTACGATAGTTCATGTATTTTCAAATTTGTCTTTTGCTTTCCTCTTTACAGAAGGTAGCCTGTATTCTTTACAGAAGTTGTTATTACGGGTATCAGGATAATCTCATTTTTCTCAAGGCTCAAGTTTTTAGCACAGGTTTTCTATACCAAGCAAAAAATAAATAAATAAAAAATAAAAATTAATTGCATAAAGGTGCAACATATAACTGTATAAAATAAAGCCCATTTTGACAGCCTTTTTGCCAAAATTTTGTAGCTATTTTCTAAAAGGGGGTTTTGTAGATGATCATGATTTTTTTTCTAGCTATGAAACATTTTTGTACTTGTGCAAATATATAGTTTGAAAGCATCTCCATCCCTAGAGATAATCAACCCTCAGCTGGACATGGTCCTGAGAAACCTGACCTGATTGGATTGTTTTTGACAGGAGGCTGGACCAAATGAGGTCCAGGTGTCCTCTCCATCACAAAGTATTCTGTGACTCTAAAAAATGTTCCTTTAAAAAAACAAAAACAAAAACACCTGGCTACTGAGAAACATTTCTGCTACCCTATGTTTTAAGGTGTATAGTTCAGCTAGTTGGTCGAACTTCACAGCTCCAGGTTTGAGGTCCAAACTACAATTTAAAATTGTCCATTTTTTATTTTAATTCTGTACTTAGATGATTAGGAGATTATATTTAGAAGTGAGTAATAATTTGGAGTGAGTTCTAATACACAGTTGGATGTCTTCTGATGGTTAGCAGGCTTGATCAGGTTTTATGTTCCCTTGCTGAAGGTTCCTTTTCCTATTTGTAGTGCCAATATTAAGAGGTGATTTTTTTTTTCCTTTTGTCAGAAGTTAGCTTTTTTTTTTCCACTTTTTGGTTTTTGATTTTCTTGGTAATTTTTCTTGTATGCCACAACCAAGGAGTTTTTACAAGGCAAGTTGGGGGAGCAAGACACATTGTACTTGCAACATAGCTCATGTGTGATAACTAATCAAAATAAAAGTACAGTGGCATAATCACAGGACACTGTAATTTTCATATGTAAACAAGTTAAAGATTGTGAGGAGCCTGGCGTCATCAAAAGGAATTTGAGACTGCTTTTATATTAACTATGGTTTTCCTATCTCTTATTTCACATCAAGTAAGGAAGCACTTTTTTTTTTCTTTTACAAAGACAAGTCTGGAGTCCAACCAAACCTAGTTTTTTGTAAATGTCAATGTTTCTAAACTCATCCAAACAGAATCAGTGTCTTGTTCTGTGTAAATCTGGGAGATGGGTTGGGAGGGACAAAGGAAACTGATGAGCGTCTGAATGCTGTGTGGGAGACAGGCATCTAAACAGGTACTGTAGTTGTCCTGGGAATATCCTCGCTCCTCTGGAAAAGCGGAGTGGTTGCTAGCAGGAAGAGACAGTTTTCCAGTCCTTTTGTTTGTGGACAAAACAGGCTGCCTTCTTCATGGAGGTTTCTTTCTTTGAGGGCTGGGGGAGGAAGTCTGGCAGAAATCAGGAGGATAATCTCCAACATGTGACTTCTGCCCTAAGCTGTGTCAGTAGGAAGCATCCTAAATAACAGGCGTTCGGTAGTGGGACAGTCAATCTGAACTGACTTTTCCTCCCAGTTGCCTTGAGAGCAGAATTTTGCCTCTGGAGAATGCTGGCTGACGAGACCCAAGCCAGTTGTGATGGAGCTTGAAGACACGAATGAACAATGCTGCCCTGGGGACACTGTCTCAAGTTGCTTGGAGAAAATTCTCACAGGACGTTAGGGCCTGAAGATCTGAATTTTAAGAATTTGAGGTTAACTAGGGTCAGTTTTTCTGTTTGTAAGTTAAAACCAACTTGTTCTTTCACAACTGATCCTAGGGATCAGTGGGTGGTGCATTTTTAAAGATGAAACTACTGACTTTGTTGAGATGTGAAGAGGTCTTCGATATCATCTCTACTGTCTCCACAAATCCCAGACTATGACCTCCCCCCTTGCTTTAGAACAAGCTGTCCTTGCAGGTAATACCAGCTGCAGTGAGTTTGGGTCTGTGTGAGGCAGGACACTTGCCTCTATCACCACCTCACAACCATTTTTTGTATGTCTTAGTCCTTCATTGACTTAGGTACTTCCTGACAGCTTCCTGGCTCTTCCTGGCTGTTCCATCCTGGCTGTCACTATTTCTTGCTTCTTTGTCTGACAGTGTGAATTTCACCGTGGCTGGGTTTCCCCAGGTCAGCAGAGGCACTGTGCCTATCTGGCATGGACTGAACTAGAAGCCAAAACTCGATCTGTGCAGGAGATGAGACCTCATGGCCCCAAAGTGTCAGCTCCCACTTCACTTGTGGCACTGGGGTGAGCAGGAAGATGGCTCCCAGGCCTTGCCTGTCGGTAGGGGCTTGCTCCAAAGAGGTGGCTTGCAGCTTCTTCTGCAGGCCGGGAGACAGACAGCTGTGCTGCTTTCCTTCCCTCCAGGCTCTGGTCACGCTTGGGAACTGGCTTCCAGCTCCGTGGCTCACAGAGACAGACAGGAGCTGAGACCTTGGGTTCCTGATCTTCTGCGAAGTGTGAAGGGAGCAGGAAGCCACCTCCTGGCCCTACCTGTGGGTAGGGAGTGGCTCCTGGGAACAGCTCTCCGTGCCCACAGGAGCTAGCAGGAGACGACAACTGGCTCCTGGCTGGCATTGCTGGAGGCTTGTGCAGACGTGAGGGAGGTATATGGCAGCTGGGAACCTCTGGCTTTGAGCTTCTCTTTGGAAGATGTGCTTGCCATTTATTTTTGGCTGAGACAACAACTACTCTTGCCCTGAAGTGGGCTTCATCGTATGAGAGACCTGTCTGAAAGACAAGTATTTCCTCAGGTCTTGTTCCTGTTTCTGTTAGTTAAAATATGTATAGTCCAATTCCAGGAACATATTGCCCTTATTACTGATTATACAAGTTGGTGTGTTTCAAATAGTATTCATTTCCCAAAAATGTCATGTACTATCGGAACGTCTGCCAAGCCCATAATGATGGCCAGTTAGGACAACTAAACTAATCTAAACTAAGCTATGAACCTTGCATTTAGGTGTGATTAATAAAACTTGCTTGCCCTGCATACCATAGCAAAAATGAGACTGTAAAGTCTGCTTTATGTTGGAGGTGGTGATAAGTTTGTATTCTGTCTGCCATGTCCCTCCACCCCCTGCCTCACATATGACTGTTCCTGTAAGGTAACTACAGAAAAGTGGATCTTGAAATACTGGTATTTTTATAGTTGATTTGTTTGAATGTGGAGAACTCTTGGAATAATACAAAAGCCTGAATTATAGTGACACAAAACTTTCATTGTTAGCAGTTTGAAAAGATTATGCTGAAAATTGGTTAGCTTTAGTCATCTTTTCTTAAATTGTCTTTTAATTTTAATCCTTTCTCGCTTGGTTTTTAAACTTGAAATACCTAGTTGAGTCTCTTCCAATCAAATGCTGCGAATATAGAACTTCATAAGTAAGATTATTCAAGAGATTATATTTGTGAGGGTGTTCAAAACTTTTCATTTATTATGATTTTGTTTAACAAAAAAGCTAGGTTTGCTTTACAGTATGTTACTGATTTATATGAACAATATTGCTTTCCTGTTAGAATACGCTGTATTTGTTTTGCTTATATAAATATATGCTCATCTCTGTTGTTATTTTATTTTATTATTAGACTAACATTTTTCTTTTCTTTCCAGAGGATGCTAAGCAAGTTTTTGGCCAGACCACGATTCATCAGCACATTCCATTTAACTGGAATTCAGAGTTCGTACAGCTGCATTTTGGAAAGGATAGAAAAAGACACCTAACATACGCGGAGTTCACCCAGTTTTTACTGGTAGGTATAATACAGTACAGGTTATCAAGATTAATAAGATACTTGCAAACTTGCAAAATACCATACTAGTAGGAAAGTTGTGAGAAAGACTGTGTGGACTTTTACAGTTGGACTGCTGAACTTTGATAGTGTTGATAAATAGGATAAGCTAGTGGTAAATTTGCTGATTCTGGATGGTTCTTTTTTTTCTTCATTTTTCTTTTGTTTTTGGCACCTGTGTGCAGAAAGTCAGGTAGTTATTGAAAATTTCCTATATTGCATGAGTCAAAGAATATTAAATAACAGTATTGAACATTTTGAACCCAGACTAGTATTAAGAAATATTTCTGTCCGTAAATAGTACGTTTACCAAATTGGTATTTAATTCTGTGCCAATATCCAATAAGATGATGTTTTGCTGCAAGCCATTTCCACACAATTCTTTCCTTTTCATCACTTTTGTGTTTACAATAGGGAAATACTACTTAGTTTTGCTTTTGGTATATAGAGAATAAAATATTATCTTTCTTTTACAAGGAATTCTTGTCTATATACACTTCGGGGTACTTTGTTACAGAAAACAAAATATTGTGCTAATAAAAAAAATAAACAGATTATCTGCATTTCAGCACTACTGTTAAAAATACTCTGTAGTAGGAAAAGTGATCCTTGAAGTGGTGAACATGTGAGATTCTTATTTGTATTCCGTCTGAATACTTAATGCCTGTATTAGTATTTACACTAGAGAGTTTTAAAATGGGAAACCGCTTGAAGACTGCAAGGTTTCTTTTTTTCTTGTTTACACAAGTATGTTAGTTCACAGTAGGGGGTGGTATCATTTTGATGAGGAATAATTAAGATAATGCTATTGAGACAAATGTTTCAAATTGACTTTGTAGAACAGAGCCTAATTAACTTTGTATGAAGAGGACGTCAGGTATCACATGATTAAATTCTATTCCCTTAGGTTTTGTGTTGACTGTTGCAACTCCTAAGTAGCTCAGATATGCACCAATTTTGTGACACAATGGTGAGCTAGAACCTCTTCTGGATGAAAGAACCAAAATGTTACTTTATCAGAAAAAAGGCCTATGGCCACATGTGTTCTTGGTTGTTCCAGTACCTCCTTCCATACAGAATGAGCCCTGGATGTGTATCTTGATTTTGTTGGACTACAATCACAGGCTTAACAGACTACCAGTCCTGTTTGCTTCATGTATCTGTCTGCTCAGAGATTAGAGGAAAGCCTGAAGAAAAACACAGAATGAAAAGAAGACATGTAGAATCCTAGAATGGTTTGGGCTGGAAGGGATCCTAAAGATCATCTAATTCCAACCTCTGTGCTGCAGGCAGAGACACCTTCCACAAGAAGGTGTCCACTTGCATGCACACACGCGCGTACAAAAGGGTTTCAGAGCCACCAGCTTAAAATAACATGTAGCCTCATGGCTGGGTATTTGGAAGATTTGAGTTCTTTTTTTTTGTATTTTTGGGTTCTTTCATGTTCTTTCTTTGAATTAGGAAAAGCAGGAGCTAAGGCATGAGTCGTCTAGCTTTGGATTTAAGTCCTAACTACTAGGTTTTTTCATCCTAGTGGAGGGGTGATTCTCTTTTGTTGACTAAAAGGACTTTCCTCCTATGTGATAATTTTCTGGGGAGAATTGTATTTGGTTTTATTGTGTCTTTTTTGTTGTTGTTTTGTGTTTTTTTTTAAACCATTTTATACTGCAAAAGCATATCTTAGCTATATAGCAGTGCAGAGTAAAAGGTTGTGTTGGAACACATCAGTGGTCCTCTCATGAACCAGACAGTTCTTTCAGTCATGATCTGCATATGACAGAAAGAGGGAGGATGAGCGTAAACATGGAGAATAAGATCAACAATTGTGAGTGTCCTCTAGAGGGGTGAGATGCATTCAGGAAAAGTTCTAAGGCTGCAAATAAAGTTGCTCTCAGCATTGGTACGGACAGCAGGAACTTTCAAGCAAATTGTTTTAAGGATGCTGCAACAGTTGTCGGCTATCAGTACAGTTTGTTAGGATGCTCAGTCAGTCACAGTAATTGGGTACATCTATTTACTTATTTTCTGTAACTGTAAATCTTGGAAACATGAGTTTCCTTACTGACGTGCTTTGCAGCATTATATTATAGATCACGAATTTGGGGCACAGAAATGACTCTCAGCATAGGCATAGAAATCTTCCTTTAAGTTCTGTAACCTTTGGTACTCAGCCTTTCCTTCTGACATTCTGCCTTTGCATGAGTCAGTCTCCTTGTTCTGATGTCTAGACCTTGGACCTTAGACAGCAGGAGACCACAGTGGATACCAGATTACCTCTCTGCATTCCAGATGTGTGAATGCTCTTTATATTGCACTTAACATGGACCAGATGGTTCTGTAAGGCGCTTCAGGTACTGCTTTGTAAGTACAATGTAATTTGCCACTTCTAATAGAATAATCCAGCTAGAGCCAAATTCATTCATATTGGCTCCTATTATACCACATAAAGTTGTTACATATTCATTATCTGTTGCAGCATTTGGGCTAATCATCACTTCTGGCAAAGCTGAAGCTAGGCGGAAAATAACATTAGTATATTTTATCTATGCACAAGACAGATCTCTTCTAGCTTTAAATAAGAAGAGTTTTTTTGGTATTCTGAATATTTATATCCAGCCACCCCCTTTTTTGTCTACAGTAACAGAGAAGTCCAAAAGTATAGCCTCCAAACTACTTAGCTCAAGTATGCTTAACAGTCTATCTGCATCAACCCGGAGCTCAAGGTGTGTTGTTTTACCCTGCTTCTCATTTCGCTAGCTTAAAATTAGCTCAGATGTCTCTGCTACATTATCAGTCACATCTATATCTGTTTGGATATAGTCATGTTCTATTATCACTTAAATGGCAAGTCTGCTTCATGAAGCGTGATGCTGGCCCCTTTCCCAGCATGTGAAATCTATTCTGCAGAATGGATTTTAATATATGCTTATATGTGGACTTGCTAAATCCATTTCCACGTTATCTGGGGATTTATTCATGCCCAGCATATTAGTTGATGAAGTAGTACTCTTTATAATTGATACCCCAGGTTTTGCTCTGGTAGAAAGGATTGTGCGGCATATGATGACTTGTAGATCCATTGGGATGGAACCCAAGCATAAGTTTCTATCTAACTGGAAAGTAATGAAGTTTATAATGAGCTGTAAGTGAAAGCTGAGGTAAAATCTGTAGATGGGAGATAATTTCATGAACATTTTGGTGCCAGCATGCCTGCCATGATGTGCAAATTAATTTTTCACAACATTTTTTACTAGCTTGGGGAATTTTGGGCTCGCAGCATCAAGGAAGAAGCTTATTTTCTGAAGTATATCTATGTTTACAAAAAGTCTAGTCAGAGAAGGTTCTTTTCAGCATGTGTAATTTGTATTGCAAAGCAATGAGGACTGTATTCCTTTTAAACGTAACTTGTCTCAGTAAGCAATACTGGACAGAAATAGGTAAAACAAATGTTTCTGCAGATCAGATAGCGTCTGTAAATGCTACTACAGCTTTGTTTTTTTTTCAGTTCATTTTAAAGTGACATTTTTTATATTACTGCATGTACACGGCATAGGACATGTTATGAACATCTTATCAGATTTCACTGATAAATTGCTCGTAGCTGCTGAGCCTCATTTTGAAACACAGTCGTGCTGTGAGGTGCCTTAACTTTCAGACTCAGGGAATAGATAGCCTTTCTTTGGACCTAAACATGTTAAGGAGTTTATTGCATTGTTATGCAATGTACAGTGATTAGAGAAGTGACATCTGTCTGTTTTGTTTTGTGACAGATTTTATATGAGAAATTTGGTTTTGAGGCTAAGTCTCCTTTGCATATAATGTCTGAACGTTCTCATATGCCCTATCACTGTGTCGTTTTGGGAATTTTGGGAATGTCGTGTGACAGAAGGTCCTTGTGCTTCCTTCTGTTTGATGGGATGAGTCTTCATTATTTGCAGTCTGCTTAAACCGCTTCATTTCTGAACTCAGGTGGAGGTGCGAATAGGGAGCTCCAGAAGACTGAGATCACCCTATTCAGAGCTTTGACTTGCTGTCTTTTTACAGCTAAGCAGTTATTTACTAGCTGTCGAGAGTATGGGCAAATGGCAGCACTGAGGCCTTGTCGATGTGTTTAACCAAGTGGGATAATTCTCTCTAGTTAATTCCATGGGTACCAAGACGATGGAAAGGAATCATGTAAGCAAGGAAAAGATGGGGTGGTTTGGCTTGTACTTGATTGTGGTACTAACAGCCATTTTGTAATTAGCCAAGTGATGACAAGAAACATGCCCTTAACATATGTCTCTGGATCGTGAGCACTGCTTTGCTTCTGTGGCTGTGACGCTGCTATCAGCCAGGGTCCCACCAACACCTGGTGTGCAGAGGTGGTAGCAAACTGGACTTATGTTCTGCAAGTGGTCCTCCAGGTTGCCTTTTTTTTTTTTTAACTGCATTTAAGTGCTGGTTTCTGCCACCACAGGACTGCCAGCAATTTCAGTGGTTAAAACAAATGGATTGAGAGAGAGAGAGAAGAAAGCAACATTCACTGTTTCCCATGTTATTCTACTGCTAAATATAGGTGGTTTTTCTGTGATGCTGCCACTTACTGACAATTGTTTTTGTTAATGTGTTCATATTTTTGTTCATTTGCTCCTGTGTTTCCATCTGCTACGAGGTGAGCATTTAGGGAGACAGGAGTTGTTATACCTAACTCCTCTTCAGAGCTGTGTGCCTCCTGAGTAGCTGCCTGCCTCAAGCTGACAAGTTTTGTTGTGTTCCCGTGCTCCTCCCACTGTAAACCTCCCAGTGTTGCTTGCTTCCAAATTCTGTTGAAATTACGGGCACAATCGGAATGAACCAGAAGCTTACATGGCTACATCCAGCCCGATTGCTCAATTGTAACACCTCCACACAGGGGGCTGTAATGTAAAGGAAACGTGACAGAACTGAAATTGTAATGCTGCAAATTATAACCCTCACAAGCATTTCTCATTAAAAGCAGAAATTTCTGAATAATTCTGGGAGTGAAGTGCCCTGTTGAAACACTGATCGGGCCTTTCCTCTCCCCCCGCCTTTACCTTCTTCTGCCTAATATATTAGGTGCTTTTTATCATACCTTTCAGTTCAGGGTATAGCGTTTTAATTAGGAGTTAAGACTAAAATTAGAGAGGCTGAGAGACTGAAACGAAAAGGCAAAAATGGTTTGAATGGCAGCATGCACCGGTGGCTGCAGCGTGAGGTGCGTGAGTGGAAGGATGGATGGTGGCTGCAGGCCTTCTGCGGACCTGCTCCTACACCTGTTGAGTTTGCCTTTCACCATTCACTCTCTGCCCCTGTGAATATTGCTGTGAGATAAATAGCAACTTACAGAAGATCATATTCACTGAGAGTACATCATGCTTGTGATTCCTGACTAGCATGAGTCTTGAATTAATGTGACTTTTAAGGCATATTTTTTTTGCAAATGGAATTAAAGTAATAGGATAGTGTCGTTGTCCACTGCAAGACTTGGCATAGCATAACTGGCATACTTTTGCTGTGATTCTGTTTTCTGAGTAATTGATTACGAATATGTATTCAGACTAGGCACTCTATTTCCAGTGAAGTATTTTTAAGCCTTGAAATTGGAAGGAAGGAGATGGTAATGATTCGTTTTCTTCCAGTCAGTAGAGAAACACTGATTGGTAAGTCAAACTATGTCACCAAAATGTAATTCTGCTTTAAGAAAATCTGTAGAACTAGATAAAACTTCAACACATATTGTCAAGTTACCATCTGTGCAGAATTGTTCTTTTAATTAAAAAATAAGAAAATATTCTAACAGTAATTTATGAAGAAACGGAAGAGGTCACGGTAGAAAAAGACACAAATTTTTGAGAGGTTTAATGCCTTTTTATCTTCTCTGTGTTACATTTGAATCACAAACTGAGTTTATCAGGTGGTTGTATCAGATGATACTTGTGATAGGTCTCTGCCTGTTACTGCAGCTGAAATATTGAGAGGTGATCTTTAACCAGTCATGATTCAGAGAGTTTTAGATGAAACTGCTGCTGTCCTTTATAGATAAATATATTTTAAATGAGGATGCTTTTTGAGGGAATACTTTCAGGACTAGTGGATGTCTGTGTGGAAATCTCTGATCATTGCATTATCTTCATTCAAGTGGTAGCAAAGAATTTTATGGAATATTTTTTGACCTGCAGCAACACATGCAATAAACTGGATAATGCACATCATGGAACACTTTAATGTTTGTGCATGGGAGATTGCTTCCACTTGTGGCGTATCAACATGCCCTTCATTTCTCAGTTAAATTAATTGCATGACCTACTGCCCCCAGGGCAGAAAAATTGTAGCTGCTGTTGTAGATGCTCAGCTCAGTGACGGAGGCCGTATATGCAACAGTTGGAAAAGGCTGAAAATTATACATACAATATCAATTAAAATCGGGTTACATGTAATTGCGTTTTGTTAAGTATGAGACATTCTATAGGATTGCATTAAATAAATCTAACTGTTAAGGTAATAATTCTGAACCTTTTGTTTTGTTTTGTTTTTTCATATATTTTCAGGAGATACAGTTAGAACATGCAAAACAAGCTTTTGTGCAGCGAGACAATGCTCAGGCTGGAAGAGTCACAGCTATGGACTTCAGGGACATTATGGTCACCATCCGACCACATATGCTGACGCCATTTGTTGAAGAATGTCTAGTAGCTGTGAGTAGCTCTGGTAGCACCATTGGGAAAGACATGGGATACAAGGCTGAGATTCCTTTTTTTATGTAACTTGACCACTCTGTGGCACCTAGTCCACGTTACAAATGCATGTTTTTAAGCTTAGCAGTTATTAGTCTACACATAGGAAGGTTAACCCTCATTACATTACGTGTCCTCAACATTCCTGGACTTCTGAGACAAAAGACAAAGCAAGTAGGTGGATCTTAGTAATGACCTACAAATGTGGAGTTCTGTGGCTACTTCTGGTCATTCCTTTTTTTTTTTTTCTCAAAGAAAAAATGCACAAAACTATTGCATCCTATTTAGGAAGTCATCCTCAAAGGACTTGCTTTGTAATGTCAGTTCTAATCTTTGGAGGGTAATTTCCAGACACCTGAGAGAGTGTATGAACTGCAACACCACCCAAGTGCATTCACTGATAGTAATTACACATCAGTGTACACATTTTTTGGCTTGAAATGCATTTTATTATTTAGTGGACATTTTCCTGATTTCTAGACCCTATTGTTATATTTCTGTTGTCCATTAAGCAGAATCTATAATTTTAGTTTTTAGTAATTTATTAATTTTGTGCCGTATCTCATGAGGAAAGTCTCTGTAGTTTTCCAGGAAGAATGGCCTTTCAGAACATATGAGATTTGTCTTTTGTGAACTGTGTTTCTCACAAAGCAGAACTTCTATTACAGCATGATAGGCCAAATTAAATATTATTCATATTTAGATGAATATGAAGAGGGAAAAAAAAAAGGTACATTTGGTTTTGACCACAGTTTCTAATCTTGGAAATTTGTAGCAGCTCTTTCCAAATAATCTGAAGTCTGGCTATTTCCAGGTTTAAAGAAATTTGTTCTTCTTTGATTTGTAATGGAGAATTCCAGGGAGATGTGTAAAGTGATGAGAACTGCAAACTGTATGCAGAATGTTGGAAGAAGCATACAGTGAAAAGCATAGCCAGAAGACTCATGGACAACGATTTCTGATACCTTCTTTCTCTATTCTCTCCCCAGTCTCGTTAGCAGCTTTCCTGGGTGATACACTCTCTCAGAAAATATCAGATGAGATTTTTGATTCTCCCTCAAGGTCAATTAAATTTTGGCAAGCTTGTGCATTGTTTTCAGAAATTTTGTAGATCACCAATCTTATACTTTAAATTAGTGAATTGGCCCAATATTTTTTTCTGTGTGCAGGCCCAACACCACTTCACAATAAAGGCTTAGGTTCATTATTCATTTTAGAACAAATAACTGTTTGAACCTCATTGTTCCCATTTGGTTTGATTGCCTGATATAAGCCTGAGAGCTTACTGCTGGTTTTCCACAACTTGAAATGCCTGTGAATTTAAATGTTTGAGTTGACCTTTTTCAGAATATGTTTTGATTTTGTTGAAATTTTCTGTATAGTAATATACTTTACATGTAGAAGTAGATTTCCTCATTACTAGAAATAAGCCAACTTATAAAACATTTCCAACTGAAACAGTACTGAAACTTGAACTTTGTAAATTACTACTGGTTATGTTGTTATAATCCTGCATATGTATTTGTTTAGGTTTGTAGGGTGGGGAGAGTTTTACATTCTGGTCATGATTAGTTTCAGTAACATAAGAATCTTTCATAGTTTTCTTTATTTCGCATTATTTTTTTAAAAAAGCAACTCTGTGCTACTGTCACTCTTATAAAAATAATTTGTTTCAAAATCTTTATGTCAAGATTTTTCTTTTAACACTCTCCCTTCTCTTTTTTTCTTTTACTGTCTCTACTCTAGGCTGCTGGAGGTACCACTTCCCATCAGGTCAGCTTTTCCTATTTTAATGGATTTAATTCTCTCCTTAACAACATGGAGCTCATTAGAAAGATCTACAGTACTCTGGCTGGAAATAGAAAAGATGTGGAAGTCACTAAGGGTTGGTATAAATGTTTGCAGTCTGGAAGTTTCCTTGGGCATTTGGCTGGGGCAGGGTGGAGGGGAAGACCTCATCTGTATGCTTTTAAATCAATGGGAGGGGGAGAAAGCCTGCTTTGTTCCTGTTTCTTGGTACATCAGTAGTTTTGTACATTCCTGCTGCAGTCCACCTTCCAGGTTTTTCATTTGTTTCCATCAGAAAAAGGTCCTGGTAAACTGGCAGTGGGGGCAGGGTGAGGAAAGTATGTATAGATATTTAAAAGTTTAAAAAACTTCCTAGGACTCCTGCCAAATTGGCAGCCTATTAAAGTGACCTTCAAGGGTAGTTGAAGAATTCCATAAACTTGTATTGGCGGCACAGTAAGCTGATCTACAAGCTTGGAACAAGATGTTATCTGCTATATCTAACCACTTTTATAGAGAATTCCCTGTGCAACGCCAAAGTTTCATTAATGTGGCCTACCCTGACTATGCATGAAAAGTTCCACATCTCTTGACTCCTGATTTTTTTTTGCCTTTTTTTTTTTCCCTCTGACCCACAACTGATTGATACCGTATGTCAAATATCCTAAATCCTGCTGATAGCACTAAGCTTTAAGACCAGAGAGTAGTACTTGTCTGCATGATGGATATACCATTTCAAACATACATTTATGTAGCGGCAGGAACACTTTAGTGGTGGGTCACTTTTATTTCTCTCTCCCCCTTCCCCTCCACGCCAGCATCTTCTGCTTAACACTAAAATATAAAGTAACTCTGAAGTGCTTCGGATTACTTGTATCTGGTTTGATTAGTTTTTCTTTCTCTTCTGTATTTCTGTTCTGTTGCAGAGGAGTTTGTTCTGGCAGCTCAGAAATTTGGTCAGGTTACACCCATGGAAGTTGACATCTTGTTTCAGTTAGCAGATTTATATGAGCCGCGGGGGTAAGTGAAGAATTATCTATCCTTCCCTTTTTTCTTTCCTCCTCTCTCATACTCTGAAGGAGAGGGAGGTGGTGGTGGGAAGCAGAATGGTGTAATGTAATGGTCAAGTGCGGGTAACTCCTTGTGATCCAAAACCTATCTGTAAGCAATCACTAAACTGAATTAATATCCTCAGGCGCATGACATTAGCTGACATAGAAAGAATTGCTCCTCTGGAGGAAGGGACGTTGCCCTACAACCTGGCTGAGGCCCAGAGGCAGGTAAGAACAGCAAGATGCTGTTATGTATTGTGTTCTGTATCCAGTGTCAGATAAATAGATATCCTACCTCTCTATGTAGTCATAAAGCTGAGTTGCTTTTCTCTTGTGTTTTGTAATATCTATGAGGAATATCTTCTTGTTAGAATTTATTTTTAACCTGCATCTTGTCATCTCCATCTCTTCTCTGTACCCCTTTCTCTTGGGTTGCATTTTGGCAGGTTAAATGTAATTTACTTTGCAAAGATAAAACAAGATGTATGAGTGTTATCCAGCCATTTAGTAAATATTAGGTGTATACCTAATTAAGTTGTTTATGTTTCATGATTCTGTTGCTCTCTGTTCTTTTTAATGAGGAAAGACTTCCTGCTCTAAGTATGGACGGTAAATTCAGCATCTAGCCTATTAAATGGCAGCCCTTGTTCTGAAAATGCACGCATGTTCAAGGCGTCAGAGTATTCTCTGCTTTGCTTTATACTCTGCTGAATATAAAAATAGGAGAAATTATGTTTGGTCTACCATCACAATTTCCCTATAAGCAATAATATTCTCTGTATGTACAAAAACTAAAGGATATTGGTTTTCTCTTGATGGTATAACAGAAGATGAACTTCTGTTGTGTTAGAGGAAAAAAGAAGTCAAACTTAATGATTTAAATGTCAAACTTACTGTTTTTTTAGTTTTTATGTTACTGTAGCATATATTATATTTTTTCATGATACAAGTTACTATACAAATAGATTTAAAACTAAGCCTCTGTTTCTGTTTTTCTCTTTCTCTCTGTCTATTTTAAGGCAATCTTAACTTTGTGTCTTGTGAGACTAACTTTTTTTTGTTTTGTTTTGTTTTCCTACTCTGGGTCTGTGCAGAGACGCCAGTTTGACCACAATGATTTGATGCAGGCTACATTTTTAGGGCTACCAGGCCATAAGCCAAGCCTGTGTGTGTATGTGTGTACACATGCGTCTCTTTCGCTTCTCTTTCTTTTTCTCCTCCCTCCCCTACACTTGAACACCACCACCGCAACTCCAAGACAGTATCTAGGATGGTGGTTTTCTGTTTGTTTGAGCAGTGACTAAATGTTGACTCTGCTGGGGTGAATTCAAATGAGTAGGCTCCCAAAAGCTGGCCGTCTATTCCTAGAAGACTCCTAAAGGAGTTAAAAGCTTGGACCGAATATCAAGTAACATAAGTTACAATAGGTGGCAGTAAAATGTAGCCAAAAATGCAGTTATGAAAGGAGCAACATCTTCAATTTTTGCTTTGGGGCCACTGTCCTTGCCAATATAATTTATGCCATTTTAAGAGGCTAGGACATATGAACCTGCTTAAAATCTCACCATTTCTCCGTATCTGCCTCTACCTTTTCATTTTCCATTCCAGTTCCTTTTTAATGTCATCTGCTTGATTCTCAAACTGAAATGATTTTCAGCTACACTGATACTTTCATCTTGTTTTTTGGAGTATTAGCTTAAACCTAAACTTTTTTTCAGAAAAAAATAATAATATATAAAATCTATATACATTTTAGAAAAAAAAAATCTATATATATAATCTATTTTTCAGAAAAAAAAATCTATATGAAGAACTAAGGACCCTGGGTAATTTTTGTTATGCTGATATATTTTCTGATAAATTTTTACCGATATATGTATTTTCTCTCATTGGATAGCAATTCTAAATCTGGAGCAGTTCTGAAATTCATTTTCATTCAGTTAAATCTAATACTCATGGAGTGTGAGAAAACTGAAATTGTAGAGGTATTTTATGAAACCTTATTGTCCTTGAGCAAATGTATATGAATAATGTTTGCATACATGCAAGTTTGACAGTCTGAGAGGTAATAGGCACACCTATTTTTGGCCACAATTCCAAGCTGGAGTTGCTTTTAGCTGTAGAAAATTAATAACCTAAGGTGTAACATGTGTGCCCTTTTATATACATATTTGGATCGTTGATTTTAGAGTTGTATAATTTCTTGTAGCATCAGTCTTTCTTGTATTTTCCCAAACTGAAGAGGCTGTACTATATGATGCTTAGAGATGCATTGAAAAGAAATAATAATTAAAAACAAAATCTCCAATGTATTCTGGGATTTTCTCCAGGTATACTGTCTAATCATGAGATGTTCCCTCATGAAATACAAATGTCTGATTATTTTTCTTGTCCTCTCTTTTATTTTAAATCCTGTCTGAACAGAAAGCTCCAGGTGATGTGTCTCGACCTGTTCTCATCCAGATTGCAGAATCAGCGTACAGGTTTGCCCTTGGTTCAGTAGCTGGAGGTTAGTCATGGCTAAGCAAAATAGTATTCATCTTCACTGTTTTGTTTTGTTTTGTTTTTCTTCTGCACTTCTTCCCCTTCTGCCTTTCGTTTGAGTGTGGAAGGCTTCCCCATCTTTCCCTTGAATCCATATCTAAGGACTGGGATGACTATAAAATGGAAGGGGAAGAGGTGATCTGGTCTACAAGAATTTATGGAATTTTTGAAAAATTGTTGGAGTTTGCGGGTGATGTTTCTACTTAATTTGTCACCAAACCAGTTTCAGAAGAATCAGATTAATAATGAAGTAAGGTCAATAAATGCTTTTGGTTAAAATTGTGGGTGGTAGTTTTATATATCCAGAACATAATAAGGAGAAAAAAGATAAAACCAAATGTAGAGAGAGAGAGAAATGTGGAAGATGACAGTTGCAGTCAAACACCACAAATCATTATTTTCTTACAGCTTGATTTTTATTTGCAGCTGTTGGAGCCACGGCAGTCTACCCAATTGATTTGGTAAAAACTCGTATGCAAAACCAGCGCTCTACAGGCTCTTTCGTGGGAGAACTTATGTATAAAAACAGCTTTGATTGCTTCAAGAAAGTGCTACGTTATGAAGGTTTCTTTGGGCTTTATAGAGGTAAGTTTGAAAGGCGGCATATACTAATGGTAAGATACAATGAAGAGTTCAGGGGAACAATGGTTTTTTAAGACCGTTTTGTAAAGACTTCAGTTTTGTCTGGCTTGTACTTTTGCTTCATTTAAAATCTCATATTGATTTGCATTCCTATTCTAGCTGAACTGTTTGTGAACTTATTGATAATTAAAACATTGTAATGAGAATGTCTTTGTGGGACCTTTCTGTCCTTGCCTTCCTCATCTGCAATAGGGTAGCAGTAGCAATTTCCTGTAGCAAAACTATACTATTAGTCAAGTTTTCATTTACTTAGCAATCCTTAGTACCAAGAATGTTTTGTCCTGTTTAGTAAGAAGTTAGACAAATCATCCTTTCTGTTTTTGTTTTGTTTTGTTCTGTTCTGTTGGTTTTTTTCAGTGTTCTTTCTCATCTGTTTTCTTACTATTAAAAGCATACAACTGTATTGAAAATATGGCACCTTGTTATTAACCAGATCTCCTTTTGTGATATCTCTTGTGACAAATCAAATCCCTTTGAACTAGTTCCATGTGCTTCGCTGATCACTGGGAATTGTCATCTTTATCAAGTTTTATGTATACCTCTTCTGAGCTTGTCAGTGTTGAGTCAGCCAGAGAGATTAGCTAGGATCAACCCACTTACCTTAATATACGTAACCATTACTCCCAAGTTATGAAATTAGTTGTTCCAAGCTCCCTTTATAGTCAATGGAGAAAGCTCCAAAAGCTCATCTGCTCCGTCCAGGAACTAAATCAACCTCACTTTGGGCATCTTAGATAAGTGCCTGCAGTCAAGTGATGGATTTTTTATTTTGTCCTTGTCACTGTTATGGTATCAAAGATGTAAGTTCAGGTAAGTCAGAAGTAGTTATAAAGAATCATAAACTACTGAGTTCTATGCATTTGTCTGTAGTTCTTCTCTGTCAAAGAAATAAAGCAAATTATATTTCTAGTATCTGCATTATTGAGATATCTTCCCCCCATCTGCCATGTTTATTGGGGTGGATTTGAAATTTGCATTATTTATTTTTAGCGATCTTGCTTAGGAACTTTTTTAAATTTTGAAAATGAGAATATTGTAATGGCTGAACTGAATTTCTAAAAACAGTTGAGTCAGGAAAGAGGAATAGAAGATTTCAGTAGAACAAATTATGGTCTGGCAAAGCTGTATGCACCTGAAAGGGGAAAACAAACAAACAAAATGGGAAAAAAAACACTCTAACAGTTGCATGAGACAAAGTGTGAAACAACTCTAAAAGTAAGTGATACATGGGCACTCTGTAATATATGATCTGAGTTGCTGCAAGTTGGCTAAATAGCTCCTCCACAAAATACAGACTTCGTAATTCTTTCAGCACAATTGGAGATGGGAAGACTCTGTTATCGATTGTGACTGAGACCGTTTTTCGAGTAGGCCTAGTAATTTAATAAAGGGTATTGACCTGGTTTCCATTTTATAAGGGTTTATAGCAATCGGGATCGTAAAAAGTCTCAGTTATTGGCTAAAGAACAAAATTTATTCCCTGCAAATGTATGCTTGCTTTTTCCATGATCCTGAAAGAATAAATACGCAGAACTCCACAACCATCCACTCCTGTCTTATGTAAATTCTGAAGTAGGGTGATTTTTCACCGAGGAAAAAAAAAACTCAGAAATGTCAAAAATGTGGATTCTTAATTCAGTTTGTTTGTTGTGGTTTCGGAGTGATCCTTCATTGCCAAATTCATGGAACTATTGAAGCCTTCATTAGTATAGCTTGGTTTTCCATTCTCCATCCCCTTTGCTACTTTTCAGTCTTCCTAGGCATACAGAATAGTAAAATCCCAGACAGGTTGGTGGTGCTGGTCTTCTAAACCCAAGACAATAATCTCATTTCTGGATTATATAGGAAAAATTGTGCAATGGCAAAGAACACCATCATTTCAGAGGCAAATTGAGACCTGCACTTGTACAGATTCTCTACTTAAAAGGCAGCCTGATTTAACTTCTCTCTTTAAAAAGAGTCAAATGGTGAAAGCTTCTTAAGAATGTGGAGCTTTCTCTATACATTTCCATAAATTTAGACTCTTGCCTAATATCTAAGTAGATCATGTTGGGGAAAGCTGAGCAACCAAGTGCAGAACAAAGGTTTCCAGTTGAGCTTGAGAGAGGACAGAAAAATTTGCAAGGAACATTTTATACATCAGTATATTTACACAGTGTAGCGCAGTAAAGTTATAGCAAGAATCATCTAATTCTAATCTTAATTACCACACTAGCCAAGACAAACTGAACTACATCACCTATTGCTTCTCGTCAGTAACTGCTATTCTTTCTCATACTGTGGTGCATTCAGAGTTAAGCAATTTTTTTTTCTTCCACTGGAGAAGGGAGCAGTAATTGGTAGTTTTCTCCTACTTAGCTGAATAGTGATGCAAAACCTTTAAAAAAAAAAAAAGAACAACAAAAAAAACTTGTAGAAACATTTGGAGCAGTGGTCTGTGTCATACCACACTGCAAGATAGCCAGCAGGAATTACAAACCCTACTCTGAACCCAGCCATTTCAGAGGATATTTTTAATACAAGGCACATAGTTACATCCAGTGAAATGAACTGATTTTTTTTTTTTAAATCATTATTTTATTCCAAACATGAAAAGGGCAAAACCACCATGTTCTAAACCACCATCTCAGATAAGGATAAATTACACCATCTTGTGGATGTACAGAGAGCACTAAATTCTGTTTAATGCAAATTTGGTTTTAAGGATAATCGGCGTTTCTACTGAGAAGATGCTTTGATTTTAACAACAAATGTGATATCAACCGCTTTAGAATCGTTAACTTTCTGATATCCATTATTTGAATGCGGTGTTGTTAGATTAATTTTTGTTAAGACTGTGCATCAGAGATAAAATTTTCATGTCTCTTTCTCTGCGTGGCTTAAAAGAAAACTCATCTCAGGTACCTATAATTTACTGTTGTGGCTACATTTATACCTGAAATATGTATTTAGAAACTCACAGGTACTTATACATATGCAAATATAAGAAGATTTTGGAAGCTGTGATCTGTCAACATCTCTTCCAACTGATGAGGTCACCTATATTTCTTAATATTATTTTAATCGTGTGTCCACCTAACGAGTCACAGAATGCTTCACAGTCTTAAGCAGTGAGATTAAGAGATTATTTCATCTATACCTGATGGAATTTTTATGGGAAATAAAAATACCAGAGATAAAATGCAGCTCATTAAAATGTTCAGTAGTGGTTTTCATTTCAGATAATGCCTTTTCACCAAGAGGATGAGAAAGACAGGAAATGCTGTGGAAGACAGTTATCTGTGATCATTAACTGTTAAGGAACCTGTTAGTTTTATTTCTTAAGATGGTGCTCTAGCACTACAGCGACCCCAGATGCCTTCTGATCTTAGATTTTAACATTCATTCATTCATTTATTGATGATCCAACTTCATTATTCTTGATGGACTCCCATGCAAATGATACAAGACCATGGCAGGAGCTTTCCTTTAGAATATGCAATGAAGTAGCATTTTTGTAGAGTGGAAGTACAAGCCTACTCCTACCCTAAAGTTTTGTCACGGCACAAAATCTTCATGAAATAAATACCCTGTTGGCAAAGTGATCGAGCTGTGCTTAAATGGCAACTGGAAATTAATTGCCCAATTTCTCGTATGAATCCTGTAATAGAAAAATGTTGCAGTATTCTGTTCCCACCTTAACATCATACGTCCAAATGGTTTCAAATATTTAACCTACACTGAGCAACAGCTCCTTCACTCAGTAGGTTTTTCTAATATGATGGGAAAACATTGTTCATTACACTATGTGAAGCTAAAGTTTCACTGTTAAAAGTCTGAAAAATGCTTTGACCAAATAGGACGTGGTCAATACCATCACCACAACTGGGCTGGATGAGCTCTTGCATGTATATTGTTTGGCTATATTTAGGCTGCTTTCAGAAAGTAACTCTGAATGCAGCTTTCAGTAATCTCTCTCACGTAAAGAGCTACGAAAGAGCATTGGATATATAAAAATGGGTTGTATAATGTGTTTGCTGTATTCTATACTAGCAGGCTGCCTATGTGCAAAATGTTATTCCGGAACGTTACAAGAGCATACATTTTTTTTAGACAATTCTAAGCCTGTCCTACATCTGTGCCTGTGACATATTGCTGATCTGCTAATGCACAGTGATATTGAAAAATGCTCAGCATGTCAGGATAACCCCAACAGAAAAATAGCATTTTCATACGTGTCCCTAGATATGCAATCTTTCTTCTCAAACTTAGCATCTCTATTCTGCTCAGAACTCTTTCAACAGTGTTAAAGGGCTCCCATCAAAAGGATAAATAATAAAGAGAATTGAGTTTTGATAATCATAATGTATAGAATGCACAGGTACCACTTGGAAATAGCTTTATTACATAGGTATGAGAGCAAATGAAGAGTTCCTCTACCTCTCTTAGCATCTGGAGACAGTGTCTTTTTAATCACTGAAGATACAAATTCATTAGCAAAAATGTCTGTACAAAGCCACATATGTCCCATAGATGTAAATTTAGATTAATATTGTAGCAGATACAAAGAGAATTTGGTCTTTATAAGATTAAAGCTGTAAAAATTGTATTCAGTGTATATCCTTGCTTTTATTCGTAGTGCTACAGAAAGTATAGTACTCAGTTATACAATTGTGACGGTTTTAATGTTTTTTCATTGAGGTCTGAATTCAAGTCAACTATGCAACTAAAATTGATTCCGAAATTCAAATTTTGAAATTTTACTTAGCAAAATCTCTTCTTCTGAGCAACTGTACATGAACTTAGTATTACTGCACTCTTTTGTTCAAATATCCAGTCATGTGATCATATTTCAACATAGTTTTCTTAGGTAACTGTTAGGTGTGTATGTGTATCAGCTGTATGTGCAATTAATTACTCTTTTTGACACTTTAAAAACTAAAATACTAATACAAAGGCAAAATTTTAAAGGCGATAGTTTATAAATATGGCTGGCTTTTTGGCTACCACAACCCAACTGGTGCTATTCTCTGCCATCTTTTTCTTATTGAGGAAACTAACCAGTAAAGTGGATAGATGGCAGCAGAATGGAAGAATACGCAAGTCCAGTGCACATTCATTTTTCTTTGTTATTCTGATGTTTAGCTTTATGGGAAAATGCTTTTCAGCAAGTGAGCTCTTAGAGGTGGAACCTTAATTGTTGTCTCTTTTTCTCCGAAAAGAAAACCATGGAGAACTGCAAATGTCAGACTTTGTAGAAAGTACCCAGAGGTGCTGCCTGAGCTGCTAAAACAAAGGGGTCTGCACCAGCAGCCTATTCTAGCCTGTGTGATTTGAATGGTGCCTTAATTTCATTATTCTTGTGAACGCTTACAACACCATTCTAGCCCCAGGCTTATTTGGTAAGCTCTGCATGTTTTTAGGTTGTGTCGCCCAAACGAGATACAGTCTATTCACTTCGGGCAAGTGAAACCAGTAGTCAGATTCCCACTTCCAGTTTATACTGCATCACTTCTAACAAAATAAAACAGGAAATTCCATACCCGGGAAGAAAGTAGCATAATTTAAGAACTGGTAAGTTAACTGGGTAAAATGCTCAAGAATGCAGTCATACATGCTTGAATGTTTTGCATTATTTTGATTCTTTTCCCCTTGGATCCTACCATCTAATGCCGCTGTTTTTGCCAGAAAAAGGTAATGCATACATGAGTTTTAAAATAAACACATCTTACATCTTAAAAATTCATTAGAAGGTCTTCAGACGTTTTTGTGTGAAGATGCAGAAAATAAATGTTAGTGTAGCACAAAGTACTGAAACAGAGTTGGCAAAATCTGTATTGGTGTTTAAGTGTAAAGCGAGCTAATATCACAGATTTAAAAAAGCTAAAGTAACTATGGTGTATGTAGGAAGTTAATCTCACTTGAAGTGGTAGCACAAAGTTTGTTCTCAAAATGGAATGTTTAAGTACTCTCATTAAATCTAATAACACAAAATCGCTGTAAAAATTGCCCGTTTCTAGGTGGTGATCTCTACATACATTTGTTGATTTGTTTAGTTAATACCAAGTTACTTGATGCATTGAATTCTCCTTTTCCACGTTGCAGGTCTGTTACCACAGCTATTAGGAGTAGCACCAGAGAAGGCCATAAAACTTACCGTAAGTTTGCAAATGGATTATTTTCACATTTCTCCACATTTTAAAGTCTGTCTAATTACAATTAGCATGTTAAGGATTTTTATTCTTAATGTGTCAGCTACATGGTACACTGCATTCCATCATTTTTGCTTGATATAAACTTAATTACAAACGCACAAACCAACTATTTATATCTTGCTTGCGAACATTACAGGTGGCACACAAGTCGCATACTTACACGTGTATTTTAAGAATTTTACTGAAAACTTACTGTTTGGATTTGCTCCAAAATATAACAAGCTTATTCAATTTCTTCATCTTATCATCCTATTTGTAAATAGTTCAGGCCTGAGCAAAAATTTAGTAACTATTTATTGGGTTTTGTGGGCTTTAGTTTTTGCTTCTTTATGTAGTTTGATGTTTAATTTTTGCACTACTGGAGATTATTTGAACGTGTAGTGAAATGTTGGTAAAAATTGCATTATATCCCAATCTCAATGACTGGTTATTCATAAAAACTAGTAGAATGCATTTTAAAAACAGAAAGGTACTTAATGTTGTTAACGGAATTACTATTGCATTAAAACTTATTAAACATTCTGATATTAATTTGGATTTATGCTTAAATTTCCAAATGTAGTGAACGTTTCTAAAATCTTAAATGAGTTTATTATTAATTTTTAGATAGTGATTATATTATTTAATTACTGACTTTTTTTTTTTCCAGTCATTCATTACTGAATGCTGAAAATCTTTGATGGAAAGAAAATCATAGCTAACTTTGCAATATGTCATTTGGTTTATCTAATATCTGTTAGCTTGGTAGCTTCATGGTTGTATTTGCATTTTCAGCTGCACAAAATTTGCAGCTCATGAGTGTTTTCTCCAACCTTTTAATTTATCAACTTTCATAAATGTTTGTTTTTTAAGGTTAATGATTTTGTGAGAGATAAGTTTATGAGTAAAGATGGCTCTGTCCCGCTGGCTGCAGAAATTCTTGCTGGTGGCTGTGTAAGTATCTTTAATTTCCTTCATATGAGATACATGAAAGTACAGTGTGTAAGATTAACTATGTGGACTAAGGCTTCTGTTTAACCACAGATCCGGTTCAAGAGCAGACTCTACTAGAGCATCTCAGTTCTTTCCTAGATAGGCCAGCCGCTCTTGATGAAAGGGTAAATGTTTCTGTGCATCGTGCCTTTTAACTGCGCTGTATAATTCTCACAGCTTAGAGTTTGTTTCCTTAATAAAGAATGTGTCTTTATGAATGTTGGCTGTAGCTTATGGCCTAAAGAGGATTCATGCTAACCTTTCCAGAAGTTAATAATTAGTTACTACTTTGTGGCACCCACTCTGCCACGTCACTTCTTTCTTGATGTGTTATTGTGCCCACTAATTTTCACTTTTTGCAGTGATACTGGCTTCTTGAAATGGCAAAAACTACTCATGCTTCTTTTGAGTTCGTAGCAGACGTAGGCTGTGTAATGTTAACTCAGTGCATAATGCATTCCTGAATGTAGGCTGTGTTTAAAACCCACTACGTTTTTAAGATTGTTTTCCTTGCACGGAGTAGTATCTTAATGAACAACTGGTATATTACTGGGTAAATGATAATACTTCACATTTTGGTCTAGTTCTGTCTGTTCACATTACAGCTTACTTTATCTGGTGTATTGATTTTGTTCTAGCAAATGCAAATACTTGAAGTAAAATGAATAGTTGTTCAAAGACCAGTGCACTTTACAGATAAAGAACACTGTTTATTTAAACTGGCTTTGATCACTGGGGCAGAGCAATGTTGGTATATTTTCAATCTATCTTTGTTTCTGTTGTCATAAGACAGATGAGGTCACATTTTCAAGCAGCTTCTACCTGTGTTGAAAATGTAGATTGAGCAGCAACTTAAAAACAACTGCTTGTGTCTTAACCCTGGTAGGTGCAGACATCTGTTCTGTGTGTGCTTGCGGAGAGCATGCTGCGATTATCTAAGCCTCAGGGTGCAGTGGCTTGATTACGTTGCAGGCTGAGAAGCCCCGGCTTTCTGTAATTCTCAGGAGATGGGGCAGGATTTGGCTGCTGTCTCACTGCTCCCTCTGTTTGATCACTGACCTGTTGTAGACTGCCAGGTAGGATCCCTTGTTCTGTAACTTTAGGAGCATTCAGGGGAGAAAAAGAAGGGGGGGGGGGTGAAGAAGAATGTGGGTCTCTAAAGCCCTAAATAAAACGCATGCTGTAAATGAAGGAAAAATGCAATAAAGTACTTGCAGAGGAAAAAGTATTTGCCCCTTACACTAATAAAACATCTTATGAACATAGCAGCCATAGAAACTCAGCAAAATTTTCATTTAAAATGCCATTTGATCTAGAGTTTTTGTTTTTACTGACTGCTGAGAATTTTTTTAATGCGGTAAAAAAAGCACTCTTTACAGAGACCTGTCATTCGTGAGTACTGCAGCAAGCTTTTTGCCAGTAGTTCATTGTAAACTGGGGATCCGCTTGAAGAGATAGGTGGCTTGAGATGTATTTTAAACATTCTGTAAGCGTTGGCTTGTCATATTTGGTATTTGAAATACACGTTAAGCATGGGATGCTGCATAAGGTTCTAGCAGTAGACGTGCGGTGGCAGAATGCCCCGGGTTTCCTTTTAACAGGAGTGCCCCGCTTAAGGGCATAGTCTGGTGCCAGGCAGATAGGTTGCGACTTGTCTCTCCTGCAGGTGGTCTTTGTGGTTTTATTTTATTTATTTATTTATTTGTAATTTTAAACTGAATTCAGACTAGCAACAGAGACTGTCATTACAAGTGCTGCCTAGTGTTTTGGGGAAAGGAGATGAATTTTTCTCGTGGTGTAAATATATACATAAAATGTGAGATGCCGAAGGCAGGCCTTTTCCTCAAGCTTTCAGTATTGGACTGGCCTAACTTTTTGTCCCAGTTTAAGTTAGCGTGAAGCTTGTGATTTCAATGGAAACAGTAAGGACACTGTTGAATGCCTTTGAAAATTTTCAGCCTTGGATTTTAGCTCATTTCAAAATGTAGTAATTGCTTATGTGGGAGGCAAGAAGACAGAAGAGAGCATGATGTGTCGGAGTCTAAAAAGGGGCAGCCAACTAGGATGAATTTTTTAAAAGGAAACCTGCCCTATCACCTTTCCAGTCTCCACATCCAGTTCTCAGCTGTGATTGTGTTACAAACACAGATGTTAAATTTTCCTTTTTCTGTGCTTATATTTCCCTGGAGTGCACTCATCGCTTAAGCAAGGGTTTTGTGGGGGGATTCATGCTAGGTTTTAATGGTTTAAATTCCAGTCCTATAAGTACGTTATAGCATTGTTACTTAAGAAAAGGAGGACCAAGCAGATACTTGGATGGTTTTGGCTGTTTAGTAACATAAAGGGCTTTGAAGGGGTCAGTATCACCTGAGTAGCTCCACTCTGCTGGTCGCCCAACCATTGCCAGTCGTTGACTTTTAAGTCCCTAAGGAGCGCTCTTTGCATCGTAATTACTGAGAATTAGTACACATGGCTGACTTTTGCACTTGCAACTAAAGCTGATTGTTTCATTGAACAAGTCTTTTTCTGTTTTGTCAACTGTTTTCTCTCCTGAAAAAAAAAAAAAAAAAAAGAAGAAAAGAAGAAAATAGAAAGATCCTTTACTCCCTGACCTCGTGGCACTTAGTTCAGTTAACAGCCTGCTTCATAGATTTTTATTATGTGAAGATGAAAGTGATAGGTTGAGGCTTTTTTTTTTTTTTTTTTTTTTTTTTTTTTTTTTTTGAGACCCTCAAGAATACAATTAAAAGTACAGCCCGGATATTTTTATACAGAATCTTAAGGAGGGTTGTTATGTAAATCACTGGCTCAAAATCTCCATCTCCTCTGTAAGAATTTTTCTTAGGGACTACAGGATTTGTTACCTATGTCAATATATAGGAAAAGATTTGTACGATGACTGACACCCACCATGAACACTGGTCTCTCCTGTGTATTTAGAACTCTTATCACTCATGCGAATCCTATATAGCCCTTACCATTATTGGACCAGTAAAAAGCTCCGGTTCCAAGATGTAGAGTAATGATACTGTAGGGCTATGATCTGCTAAGCCTCTAAATGACAAATCTGACTTAACCTCCTCGAATGAAAAAGTGCAAAAAATGTTAGGCTTGATTTCTGCTGATGCCGTAACTTTCCTTCAGGGATTCTTAGGTAAAAGGATGAGTTTGGGTAAGCTGTAAGTGCAACTTAGTCTCTTTATTTACAGTGGCAATGATCTTGTAGTCTTTTTTTAATGGTCTTTAATTTATATTTAAAAAAAAAACCACTACTCCGACTGACTTTAGTCGCTTTAGTTGCTCTTTTCAACCTAATTACTGAAAAGCTTCATTTAAAAATAATCTGATATTTTTTGATACAGCACTGGTTATTATTCCTATTGTGGGGTTATATTAAACAACTAAAACTATCTGTAATAAAAGTGTCATAAAGGTTATTTTGGGGGTTTTGAAATTTTAGCTACTTAGTTAACACTACAGTTTTAGATGAGACAATCATTTTGTTTATTTCCTTAAATATATGAAACAGTTTCACATTTAATTGAAAAATACACGCTGTGTTTCTGGAATTAACAGGGGAAGAAATGCAAAGATTCAAAATAAAGAGCGATCAGAACACATAAAGTATTAAAAACAGGAGAAGTATTATAGCATGGCTGAAAAGAAGCAGCTATATAATATACATGGACTTGTCTGCTTATAGCAATACAATTAGATAGGTAAATTGGAGGCCTAATGTTCTGCAAGAAAAGGGGAAACATTTTGCTTTGTAACCTTTCCTTCTGCTCTCCCTCCTCTTCCCAAGTGCACGCAGTCTTTTCCTTCCCAGCTGCTCAGTGTGTGCTCACTATTAGCTAGTTTAAATCATGTAGCACAGTACAATTACAGACCCCGTACAGATCTGCTTTTATTTAAGCTGTCAAGACAATTTTAGGCATATTTCTAGAGACTTTATAGTAATCATCATAAAGTTGAAACATATTGGACCTGCTTGGACAGCCTCAACTCTGCCATGGAACATAAAAATTAGATACGGTTAAGATGGAGTTCATCTAGAAAGTGTGTAAAATCCTGTCCAGAATTAATTTTTATGAGGGAATATGATGTGAAATTCCAGATGAATTGTGCCAAATAACCAGTCCAGTGCAAATAGTTTTATTAAGCTACTTACAACATTTATTTTATGTTTCAGAGAGCAGTAAAGATAAGTCCACATCTGAGCTGCATTTTCTCTTTTGCATTGTATTTGAGGTAGAGAGATGGACTACAACTCCTACACTTCTTCGATCTGTAACTTAGAAAAATTCAGACATTTCTAAGTTGGAGGCTAAATGATATTAAAGGTGTTATTCTTGTTTTCATTTTTCAGAAACCAAAATCTGACAAAATTCTGATCTATTTGGCAAGGAATTCTGAGCTATGGATAAAAATGAAACTGAGCATTAAGAAGGCAGGGGCGGAATCCCTGCGTGTATATCTGAAAAAAAAAATTATGAACAACTCTTACCACAGAAAAGTCCTGGTATAGTTTATTGAGATACTTAAGTAATAATGGTCTTCTTTACAATTACTCATATTAACTTTGAAAGCAACTGGCATACATTTCTTTTCTTGTACACTTAACTGATTTACTGTAAGATGTCTATTCTCCCTGTAGCCAGGAACTGTAACTTCCATTGCTTTAAAGAGCAGTTCTACATACACGTATAAAAGCCCAACAGTCACATTTCTTGTTTAAGAAAAGGCTCCTAATACTTTCTTTGTTCTTAATGAGAATAAGAGTATTTACTGCAGATAATTGATTTTGTTAAATAAATCAGATTTAAACTATATTTAATTTAATTAATATAATGTAACAGAATATACTGTAATTAATTAGATATTTTAAAGTATAGTTTTCTTCTCTGAACTACTAATTGTAGTTATTTTCAGCATACTGGTTCTAAGTAATTTTAAACCGATACAAAAAAGAGCAGCTTGATACGGACTTAAATTTAACTTCACGTTTGCAAACCCATTGTGTTTCAACACTGCTTTGTTTTAATTGTCTGGGATAAATTTTCAACTAATCTTATTTTAAAGCCTTACAGTAAAGTATGGGAAGGCAACATACAGTAACATGATAGCCCTTCCCAGAGGTTGTACCAAAGGGTGGGGAAGTTCCTGGTGTAGGGTTCCTGCTTTTCTTTGACCTCACCCCACATTTCCTTGCAGGTTTGGATGTTTTAAAAAATAGTTCGCTGCATCTTTCACCCGGTCATACCTGTTTAAACTGGACTTTCCTGAATACATTAAGAAGTTATGCAGAACATGATATCGCTCTATTTTGAATTTTCCTTTTAGATTAGTTCATTCAATTTTAATTTTTTTCGAAGTGTATTTTCCCATAACAAATTAGATGTATTTTCCCCTTTTCCTTCCCCTCTCCTCTTCTTTTTCACTTCCCTTCTTCCTAAGGGGAAAAAAAAAAAGAGAGAGACACAGATTAGGGGTGGAATTTTTACAAACTGTAAAACAAGAAAGGGTGCATAGATGTAGGCTGATATATTTCTTATTATAGAGCAGTTCTGAACTATTAAAAAGCCCGTTTTTTTTTCCAGCAAGCATACCTCATATTCTTTCCATTCTTTTTTTTTTTTATGATTTTATTAGAAATATTGACTGAAAAAGTTTATATGAAGATGCATTATAGCTTAAAACATAATTGTTTTGACAATTATATTTTATTACCCATCCCTTTCTCCTGTTACTACTTCTTTTACAGGCAGTAAAATATCGTAGTGTTTACCAGTGCAAGTTCAAAAATAGTAATAAAAAAAAAAAGAAAGCAAAACCTCAAGCTCAAATCAGGAATTAAAATCTAGCTTTCTAAGAGAAAAAGGAAGATATTTATGATGTCACAGTAATTTATGATGTGACCAAGAAATAATGGGTCACAGTTTTAATACAGCTACCATGCCTTAAGACTTGAAAGGTCTGTAAATCATTAAACGATTCCACAACTAGTCAAAATAGACAAGTAGAGCAGACAGAGCCAAATGTTAACATATTTGACAGGTCTGTGGCTTAATTGCTTTTATAATGCCAATCAAGAAGGCTCCACTTTGATTTTTTTTGGCTGGGCTTCTGAGAACTGAATTACCTATAACATAGAAAATATCAAATCCACAATTTTAAATTATTTTCCCATGGCGGAGCTGGTCAATGCTTATAAACAAACCATACTCTTGTTTGTTTCTGTTTAGCCAGGTTATTAATAAACTACTGTAGGGAAGTTGTCACAACTTGTATCTGAGTCTTGCAAATCTGTATGAAGCAGTAGCAGGAATGTTCTTCTTTTCAGGCTAATTACAATTCTATTTATGAGCACGTTTACGGGAATGTTTGAAGGGGCTTGCTTTACGTTTTATGTACATGTGGACATTAACAAGAGTTCGTGATTATAGCAGTGTTCGCTGTTTGTGCTGCCCAAACTAAAACCTCTGCCAGACCAAGAGAAGTCTGTCCTCGGAAGACAAGAAAGATTAGCTGGGGAAAAACACAGTTCTGCCTGAGCAGCATGAAAGCTGTTTCTGTGCTAGCCTGGTTGGGGTAGTGAAAAGCAGATGATTGAGGGCTCAGGAAATCTCCTCGTGGTCTGAAGAAAAGGTATTTACTATATGAACTCCCATTGCTAAAGAGCATTATCAGAATTCTGTAGAGATAGGACCACAGATGAGAGCACACAAAATAGCACAAGATGGCTTGTCTGGATTTTTGTAGCCCGGCTTTATCTGAAAAAAGGTAACACAGAACCAATCTTTTGAGAGCCCAGTATGATTTACCTTTGACACAGAGTGCCACGTAATTAAGGTTTTCACCTTTGAAATATATAAGAAAAACAGTCACTTTGGACAGCTGTCTGTTACTCAGTAGCTTTTCTGGTAACAGGCAAGTCCATAGTGAAATCACCTGTGCAGCAGCTCAACACAATTCATCTGATGCGTTTGGTATCTTTTGATACATAAACACCAAGACTTTTACAGGTAATTTGAAGCACTGCAATGGCACTCTGTAAATCTCCCTTCTAAGCCTTAGAGTTAGTGATTTTGTGATAAATCATTTATGATTATTTATTTTTAGTACCGTTGCCCTTTGTTGTGCAATGAGGATGGTGATTCTTGTATCTCTTGAGTGCCTTTTTAATTTAGATTTATTTATTTTTTTATGATGGAACAATCTTAATTTTGTGCCTGTACAATGCTCAGTACTTTAGGAACCTTGACTTTAATTAGGATTATTGTATGCTAGCAACTGCACAAGAAAACAAGTTGCATCTGGCAGGTGGCAAGGAGGAAAGGCCTGGAACTGACCGTGATATCCCATATGACTGGATATGATAAATAGTTGTCTAGAAAGTTTGGAACTTGCACCAGTCTGTCGTCTTGTAAATCCAATAAGTAAGCAAGACATTTCAGACAATTTCTTTTCAAGAGGTTAACTGTATAATATGTTGCTTATGTGTTTTAATGGTTGCCATTAATTGCCATAATTGCCATCCTTGGGTGATATTGTTGGAAATATTAACACTCTCATAGCAGTAGTAATCCTTTCTTCATCCATAAATGTTAAAAGATGGTATGTGACAATTTGGATAAAGAAGAAAGATCCAGTCTGACCCTAAATGCTCTTAGCTGAAAACAAGAAAAAGGCTATGGCTCAAAGTAGTAAATAAGGTTAATTTGATGTGCTAGAAGAGTTAATGATCAATAGCAATGAAAGGAAAAGAACCTAGTACATTCTTCTGGGATGGAAAACAGAATTTCCTTCCTGAATTGCAAGTTGTGTTATTTTCAGAACCTACATTGAAGCTTTCAGATGGAGATTTGAAAGCTTCAGGGGGGTTAGATCTGGTGTATTGATTTCTTATCTAGACTCATAGGGACACAAAATGCAGTTACATGAACAAGAATGGAAATTTCTTGTCTTAGTGTAATGAGGCAGGTGAAAATCTGTTTATTTACCAATAAAATTTATTACAAGGTGATTTGGACATGTGAAGGAGTAGAAAGCATTCTGAGTTCTTAAAACTGGGGTGTTGTTAATCTGGTCATTATTAAACTTTTTTTTTATTATTTTTTCGGTATAGGGTGGACTGTATTTCCCCATGGACAAAAAAATAAAGCAACAAAACAACTATTCCTACTTCTCCTTTCTGTTCTGTGGAGTAGGAAAGTAGAAGGAGGAATGTGATAGATAGTAGCGTTACTGTACAAGGCTATACTGCCATCGAGAGGTGTTGGGTGATATCATACCAAGTACAGAGTTAAAGAACTGCAAAAGTGAAAAAAAAAATATTTATAAACCTTCACATATGTATGGATGCATAGTAGCTGTCTATGTCTTAAAACACACTGAACATTTTGTAGGCATGCAGATATCTAGTAATGTGTGTTTCAGGTTGAGGATGATGGAGGTATATCCCTTTCATTTTCTTGCTTTACATCAAACAAGACCATAACTGCTTGTGATCAGGTCAAATGTTAAATTCTTTCTGAATAATATGGGCCCTTTGTGGGCCCCTTCAGATAATTATGCACTGGCTCTAGGTATTCGCTCCCGTAAATAAGCCTAAATTGTAGTTTTTGTATAATCACATGATAATAACTGAAAAGCAATGGATTTGCTTTTCCAATTGGATCGTTTGTTTCTTTAGAAAATGGAAAAAAATGGAAGAGGTGATAAGGAATGTGTAGTTGGGGGTATTCAAGTTTGTAACTTCAGTCTAGAAAAACTGATGTTACTGGGAGTTACCTATATCAAACATTTAATAAAAGTTATCCCAGAATGATTTTTGTGACGTTTAATGGAGAAATCATTAAGCTTGAGCAACCTGAGCTTTAAACTGTGTTTATTCTGGCCAAGAAAATAGTATCCCAGTTCTTACCTTTGGGAGTGTACTTTAAAAGTTTAAAATGAGGAGATAAACTTTTAACTGCAGACGTTACCAAATAAAAAGTTAAACTTTTTACCAAATAAAATCAGCAGTATGATAAGACGTGTTGCTTATGTTTTGTCTGTTTTCTCCACAACAGTTTATGCCAGTACCTTGAAGAGACTGAAAAAAAAAATAGATGAATGAGATTTCTTTCATTGCATTCACTAAGTAAAAACTCAGACGGAAGAGAGAACCAATGCTATTGTGATTCAAGCTACTGATCTGGAGATCAGGGTATCTGGAGACTGTTACTAGTCAACCTAGGGGGACACACACACTGGGCATACAATTAACCTCCTTACCTTAAATCCCCTGCTTGTAAAACTGGAGTCATTGTACTTTCCTCACAGCAGCACCGGGAGGAAATAGCCATTAATATTTATGAGAGAGACACTTGCATACTATGATGATGAATAACACAATAGGAGTTACCAGTACTAGACAAGCAAGAAATCATTTCATTAGAGAGTATAGTAGCCATCTCCAGTTTGCTTCCGCTCCCTTTTGAGAGTAAGGATCTGCAGTTACCAGCATAGACGGTTAAATAACAGGGTGATAAAAGCTCCCCACCAGGCAACCGTCCCTGTTACCATTGGAACTGCCTGTGCACCAGCTGATGGCAAACCAGCCTTCGTCTCCATCGCAAAGTAGGCAGGTGGCAGAAACCCTCCTACCGAGACCTTCTGTCAGGTATTGTCTGCCTCATCGCTTTCAATTACTCATCATTTGATTTTTGGAGTATACCTTTGGTCAAATTCCGAGGATGACAAAAGTTGTGCAGTGTTCTGGGCTAGTACCCAGACGGTTTTGTAGAAAGGGTTCATTGGAAATTTCCAGTGTCTTTCGTTAGCTGTCCTTTGTGGGCAATGAAACCAGTAGTCCTCACATCAGTTGTTTTAGTGTTTTTGGTAGTGGCTGGTGCATACGGGTCTCAGTGCTTTAAAAATTTGAATACAGTGAGCCTGCTTGTATGAGGTGGGTAAGTAGTAGCATCCCCATTTTTCAAACGGCAAGCTGAAACAGAGAAAGGCTTGTGTGATTTAGCCAGAGCCACAAACATGGAATGCTCCAAGTATCACCGCAGCCAGGTTGGACATGCAAACACAAACATTGGTGTGTGCCAGCACTTTAAACACTTCCCATTCGTTAAAATTCAGAAATTATTTGCCTTTATTCTCCTTTAAAATCAGGTATGTTTCTATTTCCTTTCTCTAAATATGGCATTCACTTACAAACATTTTATAGATTTTTAAATTACTCAACATTTTGGTGCATTAATAATCATAAATTAAACTTAATTTTGTTGTCATCTTTTGAGTTTTGATATGGTTTTCCCGTAGTGAATATTAAAGAAACACTTCATGTGGAGTCATGCACAATGAACTGCAAGAATCATACTGAGAGAAAGCAGTTTATTTGTGCTAACCTAGATCAGTTGATACGAATTGTTAAGTAGTGTATTTTAGAGGATGGCTGTGGTGTAGCAAATTCGCAAATGAATATTAGCACCTTGCAATTGGGATATTATCCTTTTAGGAATAAAAAAAATGTGTGATGGCATGTGGGAACACTTAATATTTGTAATACATAGACTGTACTGTTTATTATGTAGGAATTTAAAATTCACCAGAAAGACCTTTCCAAGATTTTTTTTTTTGATTTTGAGACTTTGCAAGATGAGTAGGCAAGTAAAAGAAACTGTCTCATTTTTTTGTTTTGAGTGCTTACTTAATATGTTTTAAGTGCAAAACTGAAGTCAGCGTATGTGCCAAATAATTTATCATTCTAATTTCTGATGGCAATAAGAATAGCAATTTTATATGTACCAGGATTCTGGTTTGGTAAATGCAGTTAAATTAAATTATGCCAATTTGAAAGTCAAAACCAGTTGAGTTACACAAGATCATGCTTTTTCTGGTCAAAATAGGAAACATTTGGGATATTTTGGGGGTTATGTAAAGACTTTAATTTGTAACCACACCGTGTATGCTCAGTCTAAGTGGTAGACAAGAATAGTTGTTCGTGCGATTTGCCATTTCTCCAGCACATTATTTAAACCATATTACTGTGCCTATTTTTTATTTTGAATGATAGTTAATCTGAGCTGTGATTAATTCTTTTAACATTTGGATAATTTAAAAAAGATGTGCGCATACCGTACGCATACTAGACATGGCTAGATGGAAGTGTTTTTAAATGGAATTTATTTTATTTTAGTCGTTACATTCTAGAAAAAAAAATAGTTTTGTTGTGGGGAGCGTGGGGGTTGCCCTTTGGATATTCTGTGATTTCCGAACCTAGAAAGAGCATAGCTGCTAGGCCTTATAATTAAGAAATTAACCGAAATTAGAAGGACACTGATGAATTTTGGCCAGACAGAGCTTGAAGTTTTGAATACACTTAGGTTATGTTACGTAACCTTTTTTTCTTGTTTCAAATTTTTAGCTGGGGATCTGTCGGTGTAGCAAAAAGGTTGTGTTCTGTGTTGTATATTGTGAATGAAATGAACTTTGCTAGAACTAGTTCAGAGTCTAAAATGCATCCCACCGTTGTGTTTTAAATCCGACCAACCTTCAAGATCTGTTGAACAATACCTTACCAACAAATGGAGGCTGACACTTTAAAAACATTTAACAGTTCGTGATTAATGGAATCCTTCAGTCTGTAGACCTTCTCTCTTACTTGGTGCACAAATAACGATGTGGAGCTCGGATTCTTGAATCAAACGGCACTTAATGACACCGAAAGTGGTATTTCATTGGGATTTTAAAAAATGAAAAGTTATCTGCAGTTCTGGTCTTTGGAATCCCTGTGTGCTTTGTTTTATGAATTCATGCCAAAATAGAAAAAGCTTCTGCCAGACTTTTACTCTTCAATAGTATGTTTTCACTTTCTAAGTACTGACAGGTTCATCTCAATTTCTTTCCTTAGTTACTAATTCTTTCTTTTGCTTCATTACTCGCTTTACAATGTTCTTGGCTTGTCAGTATTGAATAAATTGGTGTTTGTGAATATATCCTTGCAGCAAGAATTGAGCTAGCTTTTGTTTGATGTACTGCAGTGTCCTGCAGTGGCTGACCTGCCTCCTCTCTGTTTTCTGACCATTCATCTCCTGTGGGGTAGGTTTCTTGCCTTGTGAGCTGCAGTTTGTTAGCTAATATTAAAACTCACGTCTGTTAATAACTCAACTGATTGCAGCAGGATTAAAAATACCTTCTCTTGAATGTATCGGGACATTATGTTGCAAATAATTTAATGAGTTAACATACTGCCTTCTACTTTTAATTTCAGGCTGGAGGTTCTCAAGTGATCTTTACCAATCCACTAGAAATTGTCAAGATTCGATTACAGGTAGCTGGAGAAATTACTACTGGTCCACGAGTTAGTGCCCTTACTGTACTACGGGACTTGGGCTTCTTTGGTCTCTACAAGGTACCTTTTTATTTATACATAAATTAAAAGCCAATCATGAATATTTCAAACCAGAGAATCACTTCAGTGCTCCCTCAAACTGTAATGAATGAACATAATTGTACTTCTTTTTAATTCTTTGTTATGTGATATTGTATCTTTATTTTTCATTTCTAATTAAGGGAAGAAACTGTCTTGTGTTTTTAAGTATGTGGTTCTTTTGAATCTGACTAAAAATTCCTTTTATCATTTCAGCAGATCTGGCTGTAAGTATTGTTCACTGAGGATTAATTTATGATTCCTGATGTTCTGCCTGGTGTAAAAATAGACTTATTTTCATCTGCTTTCATGATATAGAGCTTACAGTTGTGGAGCGATGCTTTTGCTTTTCTGTGTTTGATTCAGCAGCTTTCCCAGATGTCATTGTTAATCTGGCGATGGGAATTAATTACAGCACAATGAGGAGTGAGGAAATACAGACAGTGGGAGCCCAGCGTAAAAGTAAACTCCTAAAGCAAGCTTCCTCTTACTAGTTTAGAAGAACTTCGTAACAAATAATCCTGGGAAAAGCTGCTTTAATGAATGTGCCCTATGCTTATGCTTTCTCCATTATCATCCATACATGTATATAAATACACTCATAAATATATGAAAATAAAGTTAGGTTTAATGTTAGACAGATAAACACACATGCACACACACAGACTACAGCAGGATTAAAAACATCTTTTGTAGATTCTAACAGGATGTATGCTTGGGTGTATAATTTAAAGGGCAAACGTACTGCCTTCCCCTTTTAGATGAAGTAGGCGAGATATGGAGGGGTATGGAAGGTCCTGGAATACTTTGAGATAGCCATTACACTAGGTATTGAAACAAAAATTGTAATGAATGCCATACACTGCAGAGCATCATGTGGTGTTTCTTAAGATTTCACAGCTTACTGTACAGGAGAAAGCTTTCATACTGACTATTTGTCCCAGTGTTACTAGTTCAGTGGGTAGGATTCCTCTGTTTCTTATTTACAGCAGTGCAACTGTAAACTGAAGATGCTTCAAAAACAACAAATGAGCCCCATCCCCCTCCTCCACGATATTTAAATTTCATCCACATTTTTAAGCTTACAATCCTTTTAAATTGTTCTTTTAACATTACAAAGAGGAAGCCTGCCCGGGGAGTAGATGTATGTATGTTTTGGCCTGGAGAGAAGTAGCAGGTCTGAATAGGATTTAATGGGGAGTTGTTTTTCCCTTTAAATCGACTTGCTAATTTTTTAGGTGTTTTACTGAAGCTGATGCCATTGTGTAAACTCCTAGTAAATGACATTACCGTGTGGATCAGGTCAACATTTACAACTGAAAACATGGATATGGTAAACAGTCTGCATCCCTGAGGCTGCGTAGGAATGGAGGCAGCTACTGACTTTTACATGAACTAGTAAAAATAAAACACAAAATGAGAAAGAATGACAAGCAAGTTGAGTCAAGGTAGCATTTCTACTTTTTTTTTTTCCTGAATACGTGCTATTAGTTGTTCAACAGTGTTTGCTGTGTTTTTTTCCATTTTTAAATAATACTACCTGAGATGTTATGGCTTATTTGTGTTTTCTAGTGTATATACTTTGGGAATATTTTTAAGGAATACAGCTGAACATGAGCTGTTACATCACTACTTTGCGTTAAGACAGGCAGTGTTGTTTAATCGCAAACTACGTGGTTTCACTGGCTCATTCATTAAGTCCATTTATCTCCACAAAAAAAGCCGCAGAAGGGGTTTTGTTTTGTTTTTACTCTTCTGCTGTCTTTGTTTCTCTCTCTCTGCCCCTTTCTCTTTTCTCTTCCCGACCCTCTCCTTGTATTCGTGTCCTTTTGTAAGTCCAATTTGAATTCGTTGCCTGCAAACACTGGACAGATTTGACAAAACCAGAAAACTTGACCTGGCAGTCAGTCATCCACCCAACAGAGCACAGCCCACATCAGAAAGCTTGTGTTCGAGTGCACCCTTAGTCACTGCTAGCTCTGCTGTTGGGCACGTTTGTGCTGTCATTCACCAAATATTTTGGCGCTGGAGCCAAAAAAAAAAAAAAAAGAGCAGTCCTATCTGCCATCCTTTCCTTATACCACTGAGAATATTGGTGCAGCCACATAATAATCTGGAATGGGAAATTAATTAAAACTGAAGTCTGTTCCTCCTTCCCCCTTACAGCTTAGTTTATTTTCATTACGGATGCACTTGCTGTGTAGCTCCTCACAATGGTCTGTCCACACGGAGAGAGGAGAGTGGCCTCACAGCATGGGGAACTCGTCGTTCTGCGTCAGAGAAGCTTTACAGTGCCTTGAGGTGCTTTTGGAAGCAGCGGTGTTAGATGCATCGGCATTATTTATCTGAATGCTTGGGCTGCAGCTGTCAGCGTTAGCGAGGCCAGGCAGGAGTTAATACCTCATTGCATCACGTGTAAGTCACCAGCCCCGGAAAACACTGCCCAGAGGCATCAGTGGTCTAAACTGAATTTCAGCCTAAACTAGATTTGGAAGGTGCTATCTGTGTGGCTGGTGCTTCTTGTGACTTAGTTCAGTGACTGCATTGACCAGTTGAACATCAATAATAAATACTGTACTGAAGAGAACTGAACTATCTTGATAAATTTGGAATGGTTGTACTCTTAACTAGTCAAATTAGCTGTAAAACTATAAAACAGAAATGAGAATTTTGCGTCTATCTCAGCACTTTTCATGCTGTTCGCTCTTTAACACGAGCAGGACTTTCATTTGCATCTTAAGACTTTGGTTTAGCTTTGTTTTTTGTATCCTTGTAAAGATACGTCTGGTGCCCCAAATGTATTTATTTTGGTAGAACTAAATAGTGGTGTATACATGCTACTGCAGAAGAACAAAAACAAATACTTAATTTAGAAAATATTTTTGTTTATGAATCCTGAAGTTATAGGCTTGATGGGCCTTCATGCAAATATTCCAGATGTTTAAACACTGTTGTGTGCTAGTGATGATTAAGGACCAACTGATTCACTTAATTTTGCAAGTGAAAGCAAAATTCTAGACTTCTCAGGATTTTTTTCTGTTGTTTGTTTGAAATGTTTTTTTAAATTATTAAAAAAAAAAGTTTAGCAATCCAAAATTGAAATGTAATATTTCATTTTGTAGTCAATATTTTTTTTTTCATTTTTTTCTGTTTGGTATGAAATATTTTCTGAATAATTCTGATTTTTTTCTTTCTTTCTTTTGTGGCCCAGAGAAAGCAAACCTAACAAAAATTAACTGTTCTATCAGCTTTCTATCAGGTTCAAGAGCATAATGTTCCCTCTTCTCTGTTTGACCTGTTAGAAACTCTTGTAAAACTGCTCCAAGAAGGGCTGACTGCAGTTTTCTGCAGTGGTTTCCACCACTGCTCAGTATCTGAACATGAGAAAGTGACCAGCCAAATAACTCACTTCTGATGACTGGATTAGTAGAACGGCTTGGGTTGGAAGGGACCTTAAAGATACCTGGTTCCAACCCCCGAATGGCCATTAGCAAGTGCCCATAGTGCTGTGTCCTACGCTACAGGAGGTGAAGTCTCCATTCTAGCTTCGGGTCTGATGGCACTACAGGAAAAGGTGAACGGCTGTCTAGAGGAGGCCATGGGATGGGATGGTACAAGAAGCTGTGCAGAGACACCATCCCCTGTTGCTTGCAGAACCTCCTTAGAGGTCTCGCTGTGAGAGGGGATGGAAAGGGATTCCCTCAGACTAGCAGGTGTCTGGTGAAATCCACAGAGAGCAAACATCACTGATTTTCTGTACTGCTACCAGTGGAGAAAATAGACTTGCTAGAGAGATGAAACAAATGGGGAGATATCACATTTTTAATAGAAAGGTGGACTCCAGAAGTTGTGATGTTATGTTGAAACTAAGATTACCATACTGATATTTTTTCAAAATAGAAGCATGGGTATTTTCAAGCATGCGTATTTCTGTGATGAACGAGAACATTACCAGTCAGTCCATCAGCTCATAGCAGAGCAGAAGCGTTTCCACTGCTTGTCAATGCAAGTTTACTTCTGTGTTGATAAGTTACAAAGCTCTTAAATCAGGAATGGTCATCCAGTCCGTGGCACACTGGCTCTTGTGGTTCTCTCTGTGCTTTGGTGCTGTTTCACTTACCACACTGCAGGGACTGCATTACGGTTCTGTTTTCCCAGTTCCCAATAAATCAACTTGCAAGCTGTTCTGACCACAACAGATCAATCCAGCATGCTCTGCTTAGTTCCTAAGAAACTTTTCTGCTAAAATTTGGGTGAAAATCTGTGAGTCCGGCATAGCAGTCAGCGGGGAAGAATGTACTGCCATTAATTATATCTGCAGCCAGAAGGACTGACTGTACGTCAGTCCTAGCTTCACAAGGCAAATGCCTGCGTGTCTTAACAAGACCTACTGCTTGTTGTTTGAATTAGTTTATTTTGCATTAATTTCTAACCATGAAACGCTTTTTGTAGATTTTAAAATAAAAAACTTCCACGCACCCCGATACAGGTAATTTCAGTGTTCCTGTTGTCCATTAACGGAGAAAACTAATGCACGGACAAATAAATCTTGTGTTACATGTCAACAAATTAACAAAGGAAATGTTATGTCAACCTTTTTTGCATCCAGCTGAGTGAATCTTGTATTGATTATGGTTGTAATTATCCCAGTTTTCTAGTCCAAGTGCAGAGCCAGTTGGTGATCAGTGGGAAGCTGGGTCACACAGTTTTGATGCCCCCCTGCATTAGGGAGATTAATATTCTTTGGGGCCATTCATTGGTGTGTTAACATCGTGCTCTGCTGTGCTAATGGCACAGAACAACTCATGGAAGTGCTCTGCTGTGATCTCTGCTCTGTGCACGGCTGGACTTGCAGACGATGTTGGAGCACTTTGTGTTGAAAGCTGGTCTGGAGTTCATCCGGGCAACGTGACCCAGTGTTTGTCCACGTTCATGTTTTTAAACAACAACAACAAAACAAAACTTTCCAACAGGAGGGGTCTTCCCTGCACCCTCCCTTTAGGTGGGTGAAGAAAGCAGTAAGGTGTCTCCCCTCTGCCCTGCTCTTCTCAGAGTTGGGCACAGAGTTCCCTCAGCCTCTCCTTATGTGCCACGGGCTACCTGACCACCTTGGTGGCAGCGTGGCAATGTCTTTACTGTACTGGGGAGCCCAGAACTGGCTACTGGACTCCAGTCCTGAGTGGAAGGGGAACATCACTTCCCTTGCACCCTTGCTAATACAGCCCAGGGTGTGGCTGTCTTTACTGCAAAGAGGCATTGCTTACTCATGCTCAACTTGTCCACCAGCACCCCCAGGACTTATGCTGCAAATTTGCTTTCTGGCTACTCAGCCCCAGCCTGTCCTGCTGCCTGGGGCTTTTTCAGTTCAGATGCAGGACTTTGCATTTGCTGTTTTGAACTTCATGATGTTCTCGTCAGCCCATCTCTCCATGCTGTGAAGGTCCCTCTGCACAGCAGCCTTGCCCTACAGCACACTAGCTACTCCTCCGAATTCAGTATCATCCGGTAATCTGCTGGGAGTGCAGCCCATGTTCCAGCGGTGTAACTATGAAGATACTGTGGAAGATCATCTCAAAAGCCTTGCCTACAGTCACGGTATACAATATCCATTGCTGCCCCCTTATCCCCAGGTCTGGCAGTCAGGTTGTTCAGTCACGGTTTGGTACATCCATACTGGATGTTCCCAACATCTCCCTCGCCCTTCATGTGCTTGGGAACAGCTTCCAGGAGGATTTGCTTTATAAATCTCCCAGGGACTGAGCTGTGTCCAAACAGCTTGTAGTTTCCCATATCTTCCTTCTTGCTCTTCTTCAGGGTGGGTGTGATGTTTGTCTTTTTTTTTCAGTCATCCAACCCCCTTGACTGACTCGACCTTTTGGCAGTAATAGCAGACTCCCTGTGACATCAGCCAGCTATCACAGCACCACTGGAGGTGTCTCAGCTGGCCTCACGGACTGTGCATGTGCAGATGGCTTAAGTGCTCTGCCTACTGGAGGTAATGCCGTGCTCCTGCAGGCTTTTCTAGCAGGCTCGTGTAACTGAGAAGCCTGAGTGCAGATTTTACTAGTAAAAAGCAAGGCAAAGAAGTAATTTCTCTCCCTTTTTCATGTTCTTTGTCTCTGTGTTTCTTGCCCCATTGAGCAACAGCCTCATAATTTCCTTGGTTGTCCTTTCGCTGCTGATGTGCTTACAGGAGCCCCTTTTACTCTCCCCTGGCATATCTCACTAGATCCAGCTCCAGCTGACCCTTGGCTTTGCTGACTCCATTGCTGCACACCCAAGCAGTGTTTCTGCCTTTCTCCTGGACAGCTTGTCCCAACCTCTGCTTCCTTTCTCCTTTCAGCGTTGGAGCTCACTCATGAGTTCCCTGTCCATCTGTGCTGGCCTGACATGCTCAGCTTTCCGCACAGCAGAATGGACCATCCTTGTGCTTTTAGGAGGTTATCCTTGAAGACCAGTATTATCTTCATGTTCCTTTGTAACCCTCAACATTTTTGTTTGGAGGGAAAATGCTATCATGGTGCATAGAGGTCCAGGTCAGATCATTTCGATCTCCTCTCCTTCTCTTCCTTCCCCACCAAAGAACTAAAGACGACCAGATTTTTTTTCCTGTAATTTAATTGTCCATCATCATAAATACAATTTAAAATCGAAGCCTCCTCCAGATTCACACCACCTTCACTGGGTGTTAAGATACTAGCAGTTCTGTAATGATATGCAGCTTTGAAATAAAATTAATTCCAGCAGAAAGAAGACTTGATACATACAGCTCATTAGGCCCACTGCTGGCTTGAACCCCTGTAGTTCTTTAAAGCTAGAAAGCAAATATTTTTTTTCTACCTTTGTCTAAAATTCAGAACTGCTTGTGTAAATACAATTTTAGGCCATTGTACTTCTCAAAACCCAGCTGCTCCTTTGGGGAGCACGTTGCAGCACTTTTGCAGAAGGAATTTGTTGCCTCTATTTGTCTTATTTCTGCCAGTAATTGTTGCTGTGAAAGCACCAGGGCATGGAAGCGTATGGGTGGTAAATTCTTCTTTAGCTGCAGATGTTCCGTAGATGACAGCTATTCTTAAAAATATAAAGACAGAATATCCCAGTCAGGGAAAATATCATTTAACCTAACGCAAAATACCATTTATGTTGGCAGAAGCGAGAAAGGATACATTTCAGGTTTTCACTATTTTTAATAGATTTCATGTAATTTCTGATCACAATAGAACATTGAAGTGATTGTACAAGATCAGGTAATCTGTTTTTTGCCTATCTTTCACAGCAATATGCTTCAAGTCCTATTAAAGTCAGTTGAATTTATAGCATAGTGGTTTCCAAAGACGTCTTTAAAATGTTCATGTACTGTTCAATGCTGGCATTGTGAGTATACCTACTTATTTTGTACATCATACGAATGTATATAAAAAATATTTAACATTAATTTTGCAATAAATTATTACTCCTTTTGCAAATAATCATTCTGGATAATGCTTTGCAGCATAACACACAGTGACGTTCCCTAATTTTGTGCAACAAAGTTATTCCATGATCCCAAGAAGAGGGGAAATAATGTGGTAATGAAAGATTCTGTGAAGAAATGATACATCGGTTGTGGTAATGTTTATGATTACAATTCCTAGAAGGTATTTAGCTCAGATTCATGCCTGGTGTGTTACTGCCAACAGCACTTGCATTCCAGAAAGAGAGAGAAAAGCTTCCAATAGTCTGTTCTTCAATGTGTTTTTGACAACTTCGTAAACGGGCTTTCTGGTGTGTTGACCTGGAAAGTGTAATCTCAGTTGACAGGATGTGTACCAAGCTCCCACCTGGCAGCTTTTGATAACAGCTGAGGTATTTCGCCTCTTCAAGTTGTGGGTTTGCAGCAAGACGATAAACATATGAAACGGAGCAGAAAAAGTTTTGAATTAGTTTGCATCCATCACGCTCGTTTGTGACTGTGTTCTCATACGTGAGAACCTGCTGTTCAGAAAGTTTATTTCCAAAAAAAAGCCCTTCCACCTAGGTGTTACAATTTTTGTCTGCAAAGTGAAGCTGAATCGCTGGCACAGCATTAGAAGTCAGTGCTTTATTCCTCCAACTTGATGTGCTAAATCAGTTTTGTGTGTTGGTTGGAGTAAACACGTGTGAATAAAAACCTACAGCGGCTTTTAAGGCAATGTCATTTTACAGTAGAAAAAATTACAGCCCTTGAAAGCAAATGCCAGTAATATTTGTCTGACTGCTACAAAACCTGTTAGGTGCTGTCACAGCTCCGGTTCCAAAGGGTTAACTCGGTAGTAAAACCCAAGAAGAATGCAAAATGATCAAGAAATGACATGCTGCCTATTGTTTGTAGCTATAGGATCAAAATAACAATTATACATGCCAAATAAATTCTAAACCTGTAAAGGAGAAAAAGAGGGGGTGGCTGTAAGTACAGGTGCCAGGAGCATTAAATAACCCTCTCAGACAAGGTGCACCACTGTTGTCTTGAATGCTGCTGGGTCCCCCCAGTCTGGCATTTTTCCCCCTGCACTAGACAATGTGCATTCACTGCAGGAGACTAGGTTAAGCCTGCGTCTCCCAGACCTGCCGGCTCCTTGTGCCCAACCCGACACAGAGGTGCCTTTGTCAGTATAATTACCCTCCCCTTGTAGTAGAAACAGTTTGTTTAGGGCCTTATTTGCAGGTAGAGCTGGTATAAGCAGGAATTAGCATGCTAAAGAACCTGCCCCGGCACTGATTTGGGCTTATTTATCAGAATCCTTGACAATCGGTTGTGTTGTGGTTTGGTTTGGTTTGGTTTTTTCTCCTCCATTGGTTTATTCAGTGCGATAGTATCCCAGATTAAGAGCTTTAAGGTTACTGAAGAGGTGGAAGGCGGGAGGCCGTTGCGTGAGGGAGGCGCGCGTCCCGGCGCGGAGGATCTCCCACCGACTGCATGCCTGACAGGGCCTGACAGGGCTGCCAGAACAAACCCGGGCGGATGATCCTTACGGCTTTCTGGGGATTGATTAAAACTCCGTATGGCTTTCAGCACGTTGTCCACATCAAAAAGGCGCGAGAAGCAAAATAAATGTTGCTTTTGCTTTTCAAGATGCTGCGGCCAATCTCCCTAAGCCTTCCTAATTGGCCTAGGCCTGTTGCGGATGATTAACTTGAAGTTAAATGGGGCCTGCTTTTAAACATGCTTTCCCAGACTTTAAACGGAGCGATGGGGGGAAACTCTAGACTGTTGTGATACTGGAACGGAGCCAATCCGGGTTATTGCTAAAGTGGATCCAAGTCTTGATCCAGGTTTTGTTTACACTCAGCCAACTAAGCTGATGGACATCCTCTCTCTCTCGGTGTCCCTGAACGCAGGTTATTAGTGATAGTAGCAACGTGCTCGTTCTGTCCTGTGAAAAAGTGCTTTTTAACGAAGGGGGAGGAATATTAGCAGCCCGGGTTCGGCTAAGAGTTGCTTGCAGTTGGAGTTTATTGATTTCTGTAAGTTATTTTAGCTATGTAGAGATATTTCGGAGCATGAAAAAAATGCGGGGGAAAAATGTGCACGGTGTTTAACGGCAACACTGCAAGGAAAATAAAAGTAATGTGCCCTGAGGGCAAAGGCAGCGAGGAGATCTGCTCTGAGGAAAAGTATGCTCTAAAAATAAATCTTTGAAGAAACCGTGTTGGGCTGGGAATGTTTCGTTAGTGAATTTCGTAATTTTTCTGTGAGGTAAGTACAGTGCAGACATTTGATCATTAAAAAGTTGTTTTTTCACACAGAGCTTGGTAAAACCCTAGTGTTTTTTTTGTTGGTTTGTTTGTTTTTTGTTTTTTTTTTGAATGGACTGTCAGGGGACATGGGCAGCTCCCAGTCTGAGAGACAAGACAAGAAGTAAGCTGAGGAGGGGTTGTGGAGAGAAGCGGGTTCCAGCAGAGCGTGTTGTGCGCACTGCACTCAGCAGCGAGGTCTGTGCCGTACAGGAAGTCTGACGAGAAGATCTAATGGCTGCTCGTAGATAAAATCTCTGCTTTCTCAGAGGTGTTCTCAATATACACACACTAGCGTCTCCTGTGGACGGGCTTACAGGAACTGATTTTACCATAGTGCCCTCTCTGACAGGCGTCTTTGCAGTATTTCTGACACCTTGCAACTCTTGCGTGTTTGCTGGATAACCAGCATCCAACTTGCATCAGCAGTCTGTTTTCACTCCTATTACAGTACAAGCTAAGCTCACAGATATGAGCAGGCGTATCATTAGATTTAATTAAATTCTGGGCGTATTAGCACGTCACCTGTGAAATGCCTGGCAGCGAGCCATGCCCTGGTGGAACTGTACACCCAAGTGCAGTAACGAGGGCATCCCAGGAGGGCTGGTGGATGAACCTCAAGTAGTTTCACCACAACTCCACCCTGGCTTCAAAGAGAGGAGGCTTAGCCTCATCCGCCAAGCGTTTCTTTCTGAAGCTTGGGTTCACCCGTTTCCTAAATCCACCTCCTGTTTGTGTCTGCCCGCCTGTCTCAGCCCTGGTGTGTCCAGGCTCAGGTGTCTTCTGGATCTCTGTGCTGGGCAAAAGCAGGCTGCAAGTCCCTTTTGCTGTCGGAGCGAGGATATTATTTGGTGTTACGCTTTGGTTGACCTCCTATAGTGGCTTTTTTATTTTACCTCTCATGCTAGAAAAACTAGCAAGCTTTGCTTGCTGCTACCCCAAAATTTTCCTTGCCTGTTTACTGCCCTCTTAATGTGCAACCCTTTGTACTGCTACTAACTACGTTGGCTGTTTGTACCAGTAAGCAAATTGGCAGCAAGAGCTGAAGCTTGAAAACAAGCTGTATCCCAGATCACTTGTACTTCAAAAATCACAAATAAATCACCCCGTTACTGTTGTGTGAAAGGGCTGGTGTTCTGGCCCTCTTTCTTCCCCTTTATACATGTTGCAATATCACTTGCAATGTCTGCACAGATGTATGGACCAGGCACTGTTTTCTCTGAGGTATTTATTGTAAGTGGGAACGAGAAGGGATGGAGCTGACCTGTGACTTTTCTTCAGACATACCCTGAACTTCCTTTGCAGGCACATGGCTAAAGCGTCAACTATTTACTACTTCTCAAAGGTATTATCAGAGTTTATGCCAGCACATGACATTTTCTCTGTTACCAATAAATAACTACACTATTAGGGAGTGAGGGAGAACAAGCAGACAAGATAAATATAATTATAAGAATTACTGAATCAAGAAACAATGCACAGACACTACTCAGCAGAGCGAAACACATATATCTCACAAAATTTTGAGAGGAGGAATTGGTTTTCCTATAAGCCCTTTGTGACAAAACAAAAATTGTGATGTTGCTCCATTTTCTGGTGTTCATAGTTGATCGTGTTAAATTTGTTCATTCTCAAAACCTGTTCTCTTTTTCAACACAGGGTGCTAAGGCGTGTTTTTTGCGTGACATTCCCTTCTCTGCTATTTACTTCCCCTGCTACGCTCATTTGAAATCTTCATTCGCAAATGAGGATGGGAGGGTCAGCCCTGGAAATCTGCTCTTGGCTGGATCTATAGCTGGTAAGTGCCCCAACGTCCTTCTGCGTGCCAGTATATCGCACCTGCAGTGCAGTAGTTACAGCAATGGGAACTCTGAAAAGCTCAGAGCTATACATGTTTTGCAGCCTTGGGCCCAATAACATTTCTGCCATGCTGTAGAAATGAGTTGGAGGTAAAAATAAAGATCCTGTAAGTTTGTGGTTTATTCGTAATGATCAGGAGGTAAAAGGAAGGGAAAGATTTACGTTCTGATGTTTTGTCATCATCTATAATCTTTGCTTGTGAAGTTACTGTGCTGTTGGCTTTGGCTGGTTCGCCAACTGGTAAAGTTCTATTGAAATGGTTTATAAATGAAATCACTGAAAATAAAATCATGGTGGTCATGAAATTCTTTGTGATCAAAGAATCTTGAATTTTGTTGTATGGAATCTAACAGCCATGCTGGCAGTACAGCTCTATGAACACAGACAAAAAGTGACAAAATGATGAAACTCACTTGCTATCCACAGTATTTTATGCAGTTACTTGGCTTTGTGAGGACTTCACCCGTATCAGAACAGGATAGCTTGAAAATAGTTCTGATGATTTAGATGCAGACTTTCACTTGATAGTAGAAGGTAGAAGGTAAGGTATAAGAGCAAATGTAAAAATAAAGCTGAAACCATGATTATGACAACAGGTAAAAATGTAGAGGGCTTGGGAAAGGTTCTGCCTGCACTGAGAAGCTGCATGATGGGTGCTTGTTTCTGAATGGTGTGTTGTGCTGGAAAACAGTTTCAGAAGGGGTCATCAGCTTGGATTCTGCTCTTTTTCCCACTGCGACAGGGACTTGGCACAGAGGAAAGCAAAAAGTGTTGCTTGTAGTCGTGTGTGCCACAAGCTGCTGCTTCCTAGACTCTCCAGATACGAAAGAGGTGCTGGGTGTTTACCTTGAGCACTCACTTGTTTTAGTCCCCTACATAGTTGATAGGAGAGGGAGAAAGGGAGACACTTTGCAGCCTCAGTTTTCCTTTGTGTCCGCTCTGTAGTCAGTCCCTGGCGTGGTGCCCGAGCTCCTGCACCCAGAGGGGATCACTGCCTCAGGGAGAGAGCAGTGTGGACGTCCTGCTCTGTCCAAGGTTCACAAGTCCTCTGCAGGAAACAAATGGGCTTGAAAGCTTGTGCTACATGACCACAGGGGGATGTGTAGCAAGCAGGAGGCTCCCATCAGCGCTCACAAAGCAGATATTTTCATCGCGTTGATCACAGGCTGCTTGGCCTCTCAGAGCTGCGCCCGAGTTCTTCCTCCAGCATGGCCAGTGCACGGCTGCTGCAGCCTGCCAGGCTCGAACAATGATGGAGAGGCATGGATCCAGTGTAACTAAGGAGTTCGTCTGTTTTCTTGTTTGATTTGTAAGGTTTCTTCTCCCTGGGGAAACTGTTCTCAGTCAGGATTATACACAGGCCTGTCCCTCTTGAAGAGCAAGGACCTTTTACAGCCAGTAACTGGACGCTGGCTGTGGCCAAGGCCAGTGCAGATCAGTCGCTGTGCCTTGCAGAAGCACGTGGCCTCGGCTCTGTGTGCCGGCTCTGCATTCAGTAGCTCGTAGGCCAGAGGAATCAACCTGGCACCGGGAAAACCAGCTGTGTTCAAATGGCTGCTGCTTAAAAGCCCTTGTCCTCTACCCTCCCCCCCCAAAAACAGAGCCAACCTCCAAGCCCCTCATGGACGGAGCTTACATCCAGCTTATTTCTCACCCATTTTAGTGGAACAAAACAATTTTTGAACTTTAGATCATATTTACAGACTTGAAACATAAGCTGGCATTTTTAAGCCAAGTCATTTCTTAGATTTTCCTATTTTTCTTTCTAGCCATTGTCAGGTGATTGCAGACTGAGATAACTGCCCCTTTGAAGTTCAGGCACAGAAGCAGTCTTTATTGTTGCTGATACGGCTTACCAAACTAGCTATAATGCGAATTTTATTCAGGGCTTCCTGTGAAATCCACTCTAAGTTAACTCTCATGAGCAAATTACAGTATTAAAGATGGAACACTCAGCATACTGCTCACAAAAACGAGAAACATCTTGACTGGATACAGGAAAAGCGTGGTGGGGGGCACAGACATCAGCTCTGTTTGCCACGAGAAGGCCAAGGGGAGGACAAAACCAAAGCCCTGCCACCTCCTGGCTACTGGCTGGGGCTCTAAAGGACACGTGGCGGTCCCTGGCCCTCTGTGCTCTGGCCGTGCTTTCGACTCTGCAGCCTGTTTTCAGACGTGCATATGAGCTCCGTGTGGTGTGGGAAGCAGCAGCTTTCCACAGCCCTCTGTACTGGGATGTTCAAGCTGGCTGGGCTTAGCTGCTCACCTGCCTCTTCGGCCAGCGGGCATTGCCGTGTGTGTTTTCCTCCTTTTTGTTCTTGTTGGGGACACCCGCAACTCGGATGTCATCTGGCTGGATCTGCTGCTGGTTTGTGCTGTTCGCCAGATGTCTCAACCTGTTGGGCCACGGCGTTTTCTGAAGAGATGCTGCTAATATCAGCTACAGGATATCTCCGTAATTTGCTCCATCTGCTTATTGCTTCCCCGAACTTCCTTCTCCTCCCAGCGCTCCTCTTTTTTTATTGTCAGCTCCCGCTGTGTAATTTGTCTCGTTCCAACTGTAAGCTCCTCGGGGCAGCGACCTGTAAATTTTTATTTGTCTGTGAAGTCTTTTGTGCTGCATAAATAGCTCTAAAAACAGGATTAAAAAAACCCAACAACTTTAAATGCAAACTATCCTCAGTAATAAGGAATGAGGAATAAGGAGAGGGAAGTCAATGTGTAGTAAGCAGAATTGTTTCTAAGTATGTCCTTTGGTTTTCCTTGAAAACACTGGTTGGCTTTTGAAGGACAAAAGTCCAAATTTAAATTGAGGACTCAGCCAATATCCTGGTGAGGGTAAGGATAAGCACAGAGGAATTTCAACCTTTCCAGAGCTGAGAAACCTATGTTGGGTCTTAGCACTTGCCTGCCAGGCTGATCACTGTGCAAGTTCAGCATGTGTGTTATTCTGGGGGGGTCCAGGAGAGGAGGAGGAGTTCTTATTTTGGTGATACTCGCACATTTACATCTCTCAGAAGCAGTCTGCAAGAAGGGTGCTTTGGTGCTTGAAGCCAGACCATGCTGGTTTGGACAGAAGTTGTTACAGAATTATTAAGGCTAAAAAAAAAAAAAAGGAGAGGAGATTTATGCATCTACATCTGACCAAGTTGGTTTGGAACAGATGCAGGATGGAAAAGTAATAAAACCATAAGAGACAGTGTCTTCTGGGTACAGTCTTGGTGCCTTTTTTCTTTTTTTTTTTTTCTCCTTAATTCTAAACATGGGCAGCCCCAGTTTGGGTAGGATTCAGTTTAGAAATACTGCCCGTCGGTAATTTGGTAGCTTTTGCCTTCAGCTGATCATCTGCCAGGGTAAATTTAAATCTTCCTCCAAGTGTTCTTCTGAGGGATATGTCAGCTGTGGCTTTGCAGCTGAGCAATCTGCCATTCCTAATGAGGAAAATGAACCTTTTTTTCAAACCTTAGCCCTCGCGCCTTGCTGAGCATTATCTAGCTGTGGTGGCACTGCTGTGTGAGGCTGAGGGGGACGTGTGTGTGCAGGCTATTCCAGCGCAGCGTGCGGCCAGAGCGCCAGGAACCACAGAGAGGCGTGAAAAGGAAAAGGAAAGACCGACCTCACCTCCAAAAACTTCGTGCTCATTAGCTATGCGAGTTTCTGGTTAGCGCCGAAAAATGCAGCCCGTGCCTCCCAGCTCGACAGGAAGCGTGTGAGAGGGTTGTTCCTCGAGGAGAGGCTTTCTCAGAGGGGAGCCGCGTCCGCCACGGCTGCCTCTTGCTGCTTGTTTGCCTTTCCAGCTTCTGCTGAAACAAACGCGGCTGGCTTCTCCTGAAGGGAGACGTCTGCCCCTGGGTGGACGGGGTTTGTGGCACCTGTGACAAATCAGCAGTGCCCCCCTGATGGTTCTTCTCTTTCTAGGTATGCCCGCGGCCTCTCTGGTGACCCCTGCGGATGTCATCAAGACAAGGCTACAGGTGGCAGCCCGGGCAGGGCAGACCACCTACAGCGGCGTGGTCGATTGTTTTGTGAAGATCCTGCGGGAGGAAGGTCCAAAGGCTCTGTGGAAAGGAGCAGGAGGTGCGTGAAACAGCTCTGATTACTGAGTGAGCTTTAGTTGTGGGTTTTTTTGTCACTTAGAGACTTTTCTTTTCTTTCAAGCTCGTGTGTTTCGATCATCTCCTCAGTTTGGCGTAACTCTGGTGACTTACGAGCTACTGCAGAGATGGTTTTACGTGGACTTCGGGGGAGTGTAAGTATGTGCTGTCCGAATCTGCCCGGGGCCACACAGCTGCACTGGGTCCTGTGCGTCCTGGATATGTCAGGAGCAGAACCTTACCATTACGCAGGACGCATCGCAAAGGTCTTGCCAGTGTTATTTAAGCCACACCACACCTGGATATTCCAGGACCTGTATCACAGCACGACATTACCACATTTTATGTCACCATTTTGAGCTGGGGACCTGGGTTACGGAGACAGCGAGAGGCTAAATAATGGGGTGGGGATAAAGCTGCCAGGGACGTGTGACACCTACCAGGTCAGGACACGCTCTGCATTAGTCCTCGTTAGTGTGGTGAAGGAGCAGTGTGGTGAAGGGCATCTCGACATCCAAAAAAGTCTCTAGGTGTCACCAGGCCCAAATACTGTTTGATGGAGCCTCAGCTGCGCCTCCTTTGTGGGCAACACATGTGGATGCACGTGTTGCTATCTTAACAGACCAGGAGCAGCTGCAGAACGTTTACGAAGCTTTGGGGACAATAGATAGAAAGCCACCACAAAAGTTATTTAAACTCTAAGTTCCCAGATTGGCTGTGCCCTGTAGCAGAGACTACTGAACCACAGCTTCCCCATGCTGCAGTTTTGATTAACGGACTAAAAGCTTTATCTGGATTTCACCATCCTCTTTCTCAATGAATGTGAAGGCCCTTGACTGCTCTGGAAGGCTATTTGCCAGTACATTGCAGCACTTAATGTAGTCACGTACTGGGAGGTGCACTCAGATAGCTTTCTGGAGGAGATTTTTGTGAATGCTCGTTTTGGGCTACGGAAATTAATTTTTTATTATTATTATTTTGCAGAAAACCAGCCGGATCAGAGCCAGTTCCGAAATCTAGGATCACGCTCCCTGCTCCTAACCCTGACCATGTTGGTGGTTACAAATTGGCAGTTGCCACTTTTGCAGGGATTGAAAACAAGTTTGGACTTTACCTACCTCGGTTTAAGCCATCACCACCTACCTCAAAGGCTGCTGCAGCAGTAGGACCCTAAGTTTATTGCTGTCGATTTTTTGTTATTAGTTGGGAAAGAGCCACTTTTCTAATTGGTTAATACTTCTGTTCCTTTAGCTTCTCATCATATAAAACAATTTAGCTTCATATGAGTTTTAAAGCAATTTTCATCTTAAACGTAATCATTTGTCTTTGTGCTTCCTTAACCAGATCACTGTGAAATTCTTACCAGTTGTTTTAAGTTTGGGACCATGAATGTATTTGTCCACATCTGACATGTGCTTGTGTTGGGAAGACACTAATTTTAGGTTCCATTTATTGGGGAGGGTTGGGTGAGAGCTGTGAACCAGATCATCTTGCAGGCAATGCTCGGTTGCAGATTACCAGGGCGGATGTCACACATTGTCACTCAAATGGAAAAACTCAGTGGATATCACGGTGCTCAAAGCGGAATGATTCTGACTGTACGTGTAAACTGGTTATAAACTTAGTGCGTGTCTGTAGAGGTCAGCGAACAGAGACCCGGTACCTGAGTCTGCCAGTACAGCTTCAACTTTTTAAATATGTACACGCACAAGTTCTGTTTCTGGATTGTATTATGAAGCTTTTATGTGGAACATGTTTTTGTAATGGAAACCACATTTATAAATGTTTAGCCGTTGTATTATGTTACTGGTATCAAAATGCTCAAAAGAAAGTGTTATTGTCCATAGTCTTTGCACTTTATGGCAGTACTTTGGCATTCTACTACACATACAAGGAAATTTCATAACTAGGTGCCTATCTTGGGTTGCTGATGTTTGGAATTCAGTTTGTATATGCACTTCTAGTAAAACGCTGCTTGTTTAAATAACTGCAATAGAAAATTCATGCACTGTATCAATGGTACCTGCCTTAACTGCTGGCTTGTAATTGGCAAATAGGTGGTTTCAGATTCTTATTTACTTCATTGAGTCAACAGAGATTAAAATACTCTAAAAGAAAAGATTTTACTTAATTTTTTGGTGCCTTGCACAGTGTTTAGAAAATGATGTATTTATGAAGATAGAAATAAACCTTTCAAACAGATGCACACATGGTATTCTGTTACGGAAATGGCATCGTACATCCAAAGGCTTGCTCGGCTTCATTTATAAAGTTAGCTTCAAGTTAAAGCTAACACTGGGACAAGGAGGCTATAGGAACACCTGCAGCTCAAGAACAAAGTTACCTGTATCCCTCTGCGTATAAAACACATGTATTGGTGCAGTTGTTGCACAAAAAAGAGATTTTTCTTCAGTCAGAAACCAGGATTGAAGTAAGCTCTGGTTTTTTGACCTTTCCCCCTTTTTTATTTTGTTTGTTTGTTAATATGTTGTAAACAATCTGACTACCTAGTCAGTCGAAGATAATGTTGGGTGTCTTCTGCGATACCTCTGAAGACTAGGATTAGACCTTTATAGAAGAAGAATGCTGTTTTCTTTGGAGGGGTGGGGGGGCGTTGTTGTCTGCGATATTGATCATAAACTGAGAGAATACATAGATGCAATATCTTCACAGAAAAATTAGGGATGTGATATCACACTGTATTGCAATATGTTGAAATACTGACATGCAAAGTGCTATATTGCTGTGTTTGTGTTCAAGTCATCGTAAAAATTATCTTCTTGGACTAAGTTATATTCCAAAGCTTCCAGTGAAATGGAGACGTGGCAGGAGCAGCCTGCGGTACCGGCACACCTGAAGGTGAGGGGAGAAGGCCTCTCAGCCTCGTCTGTCCACCTCTCCCCAGCTGACAGCTCCTTTGTTTCAAAAAATGGGTTTAAAAAAAAAAGTTGCCCCTTGTATCTCTCCAAAATCAACTATCAGGGTTTTTGGTTAAGTCTTGTCCTAAAAGTTAAACTTTCTCTCTGGGAGCTGCGTGTGCCTGACGCCTGAGATTTCAGACTCTGTGGGAGTTGTTGGACACGCCACCCCTCACCCCCCGATGTACCTCGACAGGGATTGCTGGGGGGAAGCAGCAGCTCGGGGAAGACGCCGAGTCCTGAGCTGTGCCCGTCCTCGGGCCCTTTTGAGGCCGTGCCTGACCACGTGCCCAGGTTCGGTCGGTGGTTGCTCGCTTCTGGAAGCTTCCTTGGGAAGGGAAAGGTTTGGCCGGGGCTGCCCTGGCCGGGGCACTGCGGCCAGACACCGTGCCCTAACCCAGCTTGTGACTCAGAACTTCCCTGCCTCCTGCTGCCCCTCTTCCCCAGGCCTAGCAGTGCATTTACTGCACGGCCTTTACCCCCTGTGCCTGACACCCAGCCCAGGACCACGGCTTGGGTGCAGCTCTCCCGTGACAGCTCCATCCCAGCAGGCGCCAGCCTCCGGGCAGGCAGCGGGGCAAGGCCGGGTGGCCCTTCACTCCTCCATTAGTTGTCCTCTCGGGGCGGGTCTGTCCTTCTGCACGTCTCCTCAGGGCCGGGTGAGGGGACGGAGGCAGGGGTGGGAGGGCTGAAGAGCCCCCGATGGCTCCAGTGAAGAGCCCGTGGTGGCTCCAGTGATGCGTGACCCTGTGCAAAAGGCTCCAGAGCCTGCAACAGCTCTGCCCAGAGATCTCGGGGAAGATCTTTTGTGCACAGTCGGCTTCCTCCAGACACAAAAGGACGCATTCCTGCTCTGAAAAGTTCACAGGCCAAGAAATTGTCGGATTGCCTTGCAAACAAACAGAAGGCCCCGAGGCCAGTGTTTAGCTGTTTGTCTTCTCCGGGCTTCTGGGCGAGTTATGCAAAGCGCTGGGAGGAACTGGATAAAATGTAACCTCGCTGGCTGCCTGAAAGTCCTGCTACCTCCCTGTGAGGGGGCTTGCCAAAAAAGACTGTGCGACTGTTTCGCAGTCACACAGCAGCTGAGGGATGCTTTTCTGCCTGGTCCCTGGGGAATGGGTTGGGTCTAAGCTGCCCTTACAGCGACAGCTCGCAGGGATGCCTTCGCGAGCAAACATACCACGGGCTTCAAAAATAACTTGGGCAGGTTTTTCTAAACCTGCTAAATACACGAAACCTGACAAACCGCTCCGCATCTTTCTTCGGCAGGGTCGGGCTGCTCGGGGATGCCCCTGCTGTATGCCCCATGGCGTGCTAGCGCCGTCATACTTAGCCCTGCACGGGGCTGAGGGACTCGGACGGCCACATCGTTCAAACGCTGCTGTGAAGTAGAGGCCCCCGGGTGCTTCCCATTTGAAATATTTGCCGTGTTTTGCATAAGCTGGAAGACAATTTCCAGAGCCGGTAATCACTTGTAAGTTATTTAATGGTTGGGAATATCTAAATCGCAAGGCATTTGTACTTTGAGCGTCTCCAGAGAGCTTCAAACACGGCAGAAAGAACAGACGCAGCCTGGGATGAAGGGGTTTCTTTCCGCCCACATGCTCTTCACAGACACGAGGTGCTTGACGCGAGGAGGAGAGCAAGGTGTTTGCTACGCTGCAGACAGGCGGCATTTTTCCGATGGGTGGTAATTGTTTTGCCTGCTCCTTGTGCTGCTACTCACGGCACTAGGAAGCAGTGGCATCGCTTGGAAGACTCATTCCAAGAGCTCAGGGTGTTTTGCGCAGGGCTCTCTGGTCTCTGCTCACTCACACCCGGGCTGTGGAACTGGTGTGCTCCGGACGTGTGTTGGTGCTAGTGCCGAAGTGCCTCTGCTTATGAATTTGAAGAAGAACCAGCCCTGTAAGCTTCCTGAGGCCTGGCTGCTGCTCCTGGAAGAGCTGTGGCCTTCACTGAGACTGATGCTGCCCTTGTGGTAGCAGAACCTCTTCCATCTGCCACTGGTCAGTGGGAACCATCCCACGCTGGGATGGCATCTAGCTCCCTGAGAAGTTCCCAGGCTTCCGCCGCCTCTGCTTTGTACCTGAGGGTGCTAAAGCTCAGAGGCAGCTTAGAATTTCTCCCACACATTTTGTGTAAAGAAACCTATTCCCAGGTGTTTAAACAGCACTTGAGATGCAGGCTGTAATCTGCAGAAAGCACTCGTGATGGTCCAGGGTGGGGTGGGGGCTCCTCTGCTTTCAGATGTAAAGTTTGGGTGTTGGTTTTGAACCCCCCGAAGGAAATACCTTTCAGCTTGGAAGATTCACCACGCAACACCGCCGAGTGCCTGCAGACGATGGCTCATCCCAGTTGCATTGGCTCTTTGACGTAAAGTTTGAGGCAACGCTGCTGAGCCTCATCTCCAGCAGCCAGTACTCGGACAGTCTCTGTCCTTGGCGAGGTCTGCGCGCTCAGGCTCGGGAGGCAGCCCATTTCAGCCTCACCTTTCAAATGCCCCTTGGCCCAAGTGCCATGATGTGCACAATGAGTTTTGAAGCCCGTGGTCCTGGCACTCCCTTCCTACACTTCTTTTGTTGTGGCCTGGCCAAATTCCGGATTGGCCAATGCTGTGCGCTGTCTGCTCTGACCATCATAGTCTTCCTCTGTTACCATGGGGTCTCGAAGCAGAGCAATATCATGGGTGAAATAACCCTGCTGCCCCTTTTAGCTAATGCCTTCAGCTCTCATCCCCAGTGCCACCCACACAGCTCCTTTCAGAGCAAATCCCTACTCCTCTGCCTCTCACCTGCGTTGCCGTGGCTTTGATCTGGGCACTGGAGTTGAGGGAGGCTGCTTTGCCCTTCATCAAGCACAGGACCTTTGGCTCTTCCACCTCACAGTCCCCCACCCCGTCCTAACCCTCTTCTGTGAGTCAGCCCTGCCCTTCTCAGCCCACGTTGCTCACCTTCCTGCGCTGCTTGCTGCATCGCCCTTGATGAGCTTGCACTTTCTTACCCTGCTGGTGATGCAGCCCTCTCTGGCTCAATCTGAGCTCAGCTCGTGGCCTTCACTTTGCAGAAAGCTCAGGTGCCACAGCCCCAAAGCAAAGCCGCAGCTGTTGCCAGCTCGTTCTCACCCACGGGAGCAGGTGGCAGCACGGCAGCATCACGAGAGGATGGGGCACGCTCCTCGTGCTCCTCCTTCTGTTCTCTGGGTGTTTGTAGGCAAAGGGGTCTCGAGAACATTCTTCCTCCTTGAAAATAAAGGGTGGGTTTGTATTTCTTTCCCTACCGGGCAGAGCCTGAGCATTGTCTTCTCATACTGGCTCCTTCGGAAAGCCGGTAAGGCGGAGCTATTTGTTCAGCAGCAGGAAAATTGCCCTAACAAAATAAACCTGCTAGCGATTCCTGCACGGGCTGGGCCCAAACTGCACCACAGGGCAGTGGTGAGCAGCAGCAGGGCATCAAGGCCCAGCTGCTGGTTGTAGGGTTTGTTGTTGTAGGGTTCACTGCCATCTGCTTCTGCTGCATGTGCGGGCCCGTCAATGGTGTTGCTCTGTGGAAATCTGGGGCTTTTGCTCGCTCCTGCTGTATCCTGCTGAGTTCTGCTCAAAGAAGAGGCGAGAGGGAAAAAAAAAGGTGTGTGGGTTTTTGTTGTTGTTGTTGTTGATTTGTTTTCCCATTGTTTCGGGAAGCGTTCCCGTTCCCACCTCTGCTCTGTGACACCCCAGTGCTGCGCTGGGGAGAAAGAGGACCTTTGGTACAACTTTCATTTGCATACAGCAGCAAATTCTGGAGCTGGTCTGAGTCATCCCAGAAGACGACTTTACAAGCTATTAATGCAACGAAGCAGGGAGAGCTTGGAAGGTAAATACTCAGTTTCCCCTACTTCAGTTCCAAAAACTGAAACGTAATATGGAAACTGCGGAAGCAAATTTGCCATTTTCAATGCACTGTTTACAATGAATGGGAAACACCAGAACGTGCTTTAAACCTTTCCCTTTGCACCTGTGTGCTGTCTCGCACTGTGGCCATGTGCTCCCAGGTGTGGATTTACTGTGACCACGAGGCCCCTGGCAGATTTGTTCTGTGCTGTGTGAATGAGTTCGTCTGGGGCAGCGCCCTGCTCACCACAGCCTCACGGGCACTGCGACATGGCCCGTCCCACCATGAAGAACCCAGCCTGCGCAGTTCCTTCCAACTACCAAGCAAGAGGACAAGGGCTATCCAGCTTCTCCAAGTGATTCATTTTCTTAGACCGCTCCGGCTTTCAGCAGCACGGAGACCTCCCCCTGGTTCTGGATGTGACCATAGCACCGAAGAGCATTAGCTGATATGGCCCTAAACATGACTGCAAGCTTACAACATCTTCGTTGCTGTCCACCCGCCCATGTTCCTGGCTGTGATGTTAACCTGCCTGCCCGAGTGCCAGCGCGAGCCCCTCTGGTAGAGCCTGGTGCCACTGCAGTGCTCAGCTGGCAGCCTCAACGCCTCCCTCAGCACTCGGCCGCGTCCCACCGGGCCTCAGCGAGCACAAGTCTGTGCCCACTGCCTTGGGCTTGCAGGCAGCAGATCCTGCTAAAATGTTGTAGCAGGATCTGCTGCCTGCAAGCCCGTGGCTGGCCCGTCCCAGCACCCGAGCGCACCCACGGATGCAGCAGCAGCACAAGCACTCTGCACGGCGGGGAAGTCACGTCCTCCCCGTGCCCGGTACCGAACGCACCGAGCGCTGCTGGCAAGGGAAAATCAACCACGCTGCGACAGAACAGGCTGGATACGTTTTATTGGCAATACTAGTGTCATACCCGGGAACCACAACCCTTTGTCAGACTGTTAGTGTTAACTTGCATGACAAGTATCAGTGACCGACTGCATCTGAAATATTGTTCAAGTGCCTAGAAATAATAGGCATCTTAAAAAAAAAAAAGAAGAAGAAAAGGAAAAGAAAGTCATTGCATCCACTCAAGCCAACCTTTATAGATCTTGCATCTTAAGCACAACTGATGTACCGTAATTGTTATGTGGACGTTAACGTAACCTCTACAGCAGCACACAGACAATGCAGTTCTCTCATTATGCACATGCTTTAGGATCGTTTATTTTAATGCTTTCAAATAAATATGTTCCATGCAGCACACCGCAATAAATAAGGAGCAGCAACTTTCATATAGTACATCCATTCATAATGTAAGTCACCATGTGAAACACCACATCTAAAGTCTTTGGCCCAGTCCCATACAGTGAAGCACACCACATCTGCACATAATCATATCTGGCTTCATATGGATTTAATAGGACTATGCCAGAAGGGCAATGTGAGCACAAGTTTAACCAGGGGTTCCTAGCTATTAAATACAGCTACTAAGTAGTTAAAAGGCAACAACTAAACCCATAAAGGGTTGATTTGTCTTTTCTTTCTTACTTTTCAGACAGAAATATAAAGTATGAAAATGCTCTGGATATTTTCAGCCTTGTGCAAAGCCGTGTGATTAATACGGAATGCTCTGAGCAATACTGGCACGGACACTGGCATCGACAGCCACAGCAAGACCGACTCGGACACTGAACACCAGACACTCGGCGGGGGAAGGCTGCTCTGGCGGCGGTGGCGGGCGCTGCTCGTCCTCTTCCTCTAGGCCGACAGCTCCACGGCCCCTTCCTCCTCGCTGTCCGCTCGGTTGGCGCGGATCTCCACCAGGGTCCGAGCGAAACGGGTCCACTCGTCGTTGTGCGGAACAGCCAGCTGGGGGAGGAACGCAACGCGGCATTAACACGCTGTGATCTTGAGGAAAAGTTTTCTGCTGAAGCGTTCGCTGCGAAGCCTAGCCCCTTGTTAACGTGTCAAGACTTTCCAGACGATGAGAGGCTCGGCCCGTACAAGCGCATACACACGCGTGTCACCGCACACTCGCACGCTGCCCACCCGAAGTCGGCGAGGCCGTGCCCACGAGTAATTGTTTGCAGGACCAAGGTCAACGTGCGCAAGGTAACAGCGCTTTTACAACACCGTACTGAAACCACTTTCCTGAAGTTCGTTAAAGCTCTTAACAGTAAAATAAATACATTGTGTTATTTTAGTTACCCTCCTCTACGTTAAGGAATTTAGAAAAGACGCATCATAATGGGAACGTGACAGCAACTGGGGGCTGCGAGGACAGTCTGCTTTTTGAAAGCATCACGCAAGATCCATTTCTATTTAATACCACTGATGTTTCTAATGAAGAGCTCTTGAACATCAGGCTTCAAGAGGAACATGTAATCCAAACAGCTAAACTTCCTGTCAGAACTCTTTAGTGATATGGCAAAATAACACTGCAGTCAGTTCTAGCTAGATCCAACATTGCAATTTCTGGAAGATAATGCAAAGTAGGAGTGAGCTAATTATGGAAACCAAAACAAACCAAGCAGTTTTCTCAAACTTCATTTTCATTAACTCCAATTCTAGGAAATGGCAACAAACACCCACATTAACCATGCACTCTTTTACTGCCATTTTCAAGCCCTGAGACCGTGTCCTGAACACAGCGTGAGCAAAGAGCTGTTTCGAGATCCTGTGCAGTGCTTGGTACTGAAGAAGGCAACTGTTCGGCACCAAGAAGCAATGTGACATACTACAGGGCATAAAGTAAACTGTAGTACACCTTAGCAAAAGCACGCCTTTAGACTAAAGCACAAGTAAGACCTTAGCTAACCCAGCCTGTAGTACCCAGCGTAGTCTGTACTGGCTTACTTCTTCCCAAACACCCCCAAATCTCACGCAGCTGGCTTGCTGGCTGCGATCGTCTGGAACTAGCAGGTGAGAGGCGTGCACGAAGCAGTGCGGTGTGCTGCACTGTATTAGAAGCAAATTTCTCCTCTCCTTCCATCCCTATAGCTGGAGACTGAGAAAAGGACAGTACATGAATTAGCACACCCAACTCAAGCAAGAACTTGCATATCAGCCTGATGTTAACCCTGTGCGAAAGAGGTCCACATAAACTGCTGCAAGCTCAACCGTAATCACATGGGTAGGTATCTGCAATGCTGGGTCTAAACACCTCCTGCAGATCTCAACAAAGCCAATGAGCTTTTCAACTATTTTGTATCTAGCTTTGGCTCTACAGCCAATATTTTGGGGAAAAATCCAGTGTACGTTTTAAAGCTTCCAGTATAGAGTGCATATTCCAATGACTCAGCTACATGATGAAGGGCTGGCATGTGGTAACTTTTTTTTTTTTTTTGCCTACTGAAATACTGAATATAATACAGTTCAATTACTGATGTTACAGACCAAGAAATGCCATCGGTGTGAAGCTATGAGCCCCCAGAGTGTTGCTGGGTTGGTTTCCCTCTCTCCACCTTCCACTCATTGCACTTTTCTCCTAGTCTTTTCTAGGAAATGGCGATGGGAGTTACAGGAGCAAACCCTTTGAGACAGCTGTCTCACACACACAGATGTGGGTCTGCTGTGGTCTTTAGTTGAAAGCAAGCTCTGTGCTTTGAAGAATGTTAAGCAGAAGGAAATGCAACACCAAAGCGAAGGTCAGTTCGCCAACACACAAGGAAGTACCTGTAGCACAGGTTTGGTCACAGTCACACTCCCGTGCAAGCTACTACATAGTCAGCTAAGGGACAAGGCAAAGATCCTTCTGTTATAGATGCATTCAACATGTGCGTGTAGCAAATTCACTGTTAACTACTGCTGGTGTCCTAAAAGATTTTATTTCTCATGATGTGTAGGACACTGTCATTGATCAAACTGCTGAATGAAAACATTAATGATTTTACTACTAGGAATTAGTGAGACTTATATAAAGTGGAGCAGTATCTTAGTCGGAGGACTCTCTGAATTTAATAAAGCCTCATTTCTTCCTGTCTTTTTAAATCCCAAATGGCATTACACTGCATTAAATGGCTCAAGAAGACAGTATGTTGAAAGAAAAAAAAAATCTATGTATTTATTACATTGAGATCATTTAATTCCCTCTACTCCACAGCATGGCCACAGACAAATAAAATCAAACTCCAGGCTATTACAACTTGAAAATTCTCAAACTTGAAAAATCTCCCTGCAAATGTAGGTAGGCAATATGGTTAGCTGACAGATGGAGGAGGGACAGGGCCTTTTTTAATGTCTCGATTGACAAAACAATTAATGATTGAAGCGAAGGCCATCAGCACACAGATGAGAACGCTCAGTGTCCACATACAATCTAATTACTTAAATCTTTGTTTTATTTTACCTTATTAAATCCTACATACTGCATCATGCTTTCAATGAGGGGCCAGCCCTGCTAAGCGACTGTTAGTAGAACAAACCCCTCTAATAGAAATTCCTCAGGGATGGAGAGGGAAACCTTGGCAATACTGAAGTCAAGGGAAAAATTGACTTTTATTCCCCTACTTCTTTCTGTGAAGTCCCTAAAGCTGAACCACAAAAGTTATAAGGCGAAAGACCACAAATAAAAACAAAAGCATCCACAAACTCCAATTCAAATTCTTGTATGAATTAACGCTCCCCTTCCAGTCATTTTCCATAAAAGTTCTTTCAACTGTGTGTACTTACACTGACAAATGTTGAAGGCCTGCGTCTGACTGTGGACTGTCTTCTTCAGCCTTCCTGCTGAAGTAGTTACACTGCAAATACCAGCGTAAGGGTGGAAGAAACGAGGAGATACTTTGCAGAGGAAGGGCAGGGGTTTAGAGCTATTTAGGGGTTCCTCACCTGTTTGGCATTTTTACCATTTTTCTGTCCACTTCCAGTTACTACAAAGCAGCATGTGTTGAGTTCCAGCAGTCACGAACTCTACACGGAGTAGAAACATTCACCAAAGCATAATAAGGTAATATAACAACTTACATTAACATTTGGGTCATAAGGTTATTTGAATGAACTGACACTAAGGTATGGAGCAGAACAAGAAAATAAACGTTATTCAGTGCTTTCCTTTGATCCCTTCAAAGGGAAGGTAAGCGCTACCTGCAGCTAATTAATTGACTAAATTACCCACACTGCTTTAGCCTAAATACTGTGATATATTTAGGTTGCATCAGATGTTAATTCTAACGAGGAAAGCCAGAATTATCAAAGCAATGGGATGACTTTAGCCAAACTCTGTCTGTTCAGCTGTTGGAAGAGAGGTAGTTTTGTCTTCTGTCTGGCTTTTAAAATATCAAGAGTTCAGGCTGCAAGCCTATGGACCTCCAAGTGTAACTACAAGTTTACGCATCCAAATAAACCTGCTTCCGCTTGCGAAGTTACACGTGCTCATCTGGTTACAGGAGGGAGAACTTAGTACAAGAAAACATCTTACCAAGATGTTACCAAAAACACTGATTCCATTTTTTATTGGGTGAAGCTATTTAACTCAGGACAACTGGGGTCCTGTCATTTCTCAAAAATCAAATCAATGTTTTCTTTATATCACTCTAACCTTTTTAGACACCCCCCCCATTCACTTCCATAAAACATTCCTCCAAAAGCACTCAGTATCTTTAAAATTGGTATCTGTAACTGTTTATATATGATCAATAACATATAACATACTAAACACTATACACATTTAAGATTTTATTTCGGCTAGTCCACAAACTGTTTCTTGATGGCACTCAAAAGCTGATTTACGTGATGCAAACTCTCAGAACGAATTTTTCCACCAACTCCACTACCATGATTTCAGACATGCAGACTTCAGGTGAGAAAAGGTAACTGCCAGGAATGCCCCTCCTGACCGAACGGTGCAGCACAAACACTGCTGGTAAAGGAAACCCTCCCTGGGCAGCACCTCCCAACCAGCAGGCCTAGACCCCCATGTGAAGTGAGCTCAGCTGAACCCCAAAAATGAGACTGGCTGTGTGCTGGACAAAAGGATTATAAATTAGGAGTTGAGATCTCCCTCTCCTCTTGTTCAGCTCCTTCCCCACAACTAGCGGTAGCTGGACCCTGCCTACTAGTCCTGGCCAACTAGAAGCCCCTTGTCTCTAGGATCACTCGCAACCCCTTCTGTTTTGGTGGTAATGCACTGAGCTGAGCTTTCAAGTCTGGAGATGGTCTTAACAGCGTCTAGATTTGGAAAGACAGGATTTGTCTAGTTGGGTCACGCAGATCAGCTACAGAAGGTTGGTTGTTTTCTCCCTATCTTTTTCAGAGTCATGAAGTTACAGTAGACTTAGAAACATAACAGCTTAGAAGCAACTGCATCCAGTTTTGGGTATCACAACTATTAGAGTGTCCAAAGGAGGGCTACAAAGGTAGTGAAGGGTTGGCAGGGCAAGACATATGAGCAGCAGTTGAGGTCCCTGGGTTTGTTCAGCCCAGAGCAGAGCAGGCTGAGGGGAGGCCTCATGGCGGCCTGCAGCTCCCTCAAGAGGGGAGCGGAGGGGCAGGTGCTGAGCTCTGCTCTCTGGGGACAGCGACAGGACCCGAGGGGACGGCATGGAGCTGGGACAGGGGAGGGTCAGGCTGGGTGTTAGGGGAAGGTTCTGCACCCAGAGGGTGGTCGGGCACTGGGACAGGCTGCCCAGGGCAGTGGTCATGACACTGAGCTGCTGGAGTTCAGGAAGTGTTTGGACACTGCTCTCAGACACATGGTTTGGTTGTGGGTGGTCCTGTGTGGAGCAAGGAGTTGGCCCCTTGTGGGTCCTTTCCGACTTGGGATATTCTATGACTCTATGAAGGCTTGTAAAGCTTAAAGGCAAGATTGTTTCAACTTGTGCCTATTCTGCACTTGTAGATAAAGGGTAAAATAACCAGACTCAAGGGTAGCAACAGCCAGGATCTTCCTGATGAGCACCTGGCTTTGCCCGGCCCACAGGTCAAAGTTCCACGTGATGTACCTTGGGTGTGACAAAATCCTTACCTCAGAGTGCCACCACAGAACCTTTGGATATCCGAAACTTCTGAGGCCTCGGTGTTACCTGGGTGATCACCCTAGCCAAGCACATTACTTACCTGCTAGTCTTCCAGCCCTGAACCACAAACGTGCTCCCCTTGATGCTAACACTGACCAAGGAGATGGCTTATACACGCTCTGGTAAGAGAATAAGGGAGTTCCCTCTCTCCCTGAGTCTCACCAGGCAAGCCAGTCACATGTAGAAGCAAGAATGGGGGTCTCATCAGGAACAGCCTCCTACATCTTCTCATCGAGGCAGAGATTTCCTCAGTGTGCACAGCTTCCAATCCACACACCAGAGATAGTACAAACACAAACTGTATTTCCTGTGTTTTTTACAGAAACTGTGCTCTTAGGAACTTCACCAAACATTAATACTCAGAAAATCTTCATGCAGAACACTCAGGAGATGCTCAACACCAGATACCTGTCAACACCACCAGTTGTGCCAGCTAGTGCTGGGCTACCCAAGCAAGCAGAAAAACAACAGAAAAACAGTGCCTGAAGACACAAATCAGCATAAATTTAACTTCATTTTCAGATTCAACACCTGGTAACACTTGTCCTTTTAATTTAGGTCTACTTAAAAAAAAAAAGTTTTTGAGCCTGAACAACACCACCGCAAAACAAAACAAAAATCCAATCTCTGAATATGGCTTTTAGAGGAATCTATCCAGGAGGTTGAAATAAGATATTATAACATATTTTAAGTTTTTCAGTATATTCCCCTCCTATCCATCTTTTTTATTGCTGAAAGTGTTTCAGCTCAATTTGTCCAAATCTCTGTATAGCTTCAGTTTCCTTGAAAAAACACTTTCCAGCAAATGAATTATTCAATGAGGATATTTCACTTAATTCCTGGCTCACTGCCTTTCCTGGAGCCTCTAAGTCTTTGAGATGAGGGTGGACAACCCTTTCTGCCTCCATCCCTCCATGCTCTTGTCCAGCACCGCTCTCCTGTGAGGGCTGCGGACTCTCCTAAGAAGGAGGAAAAACACAATAGCAATTTCAAGAGCAGCACTTTGGAGTAGATGGCTTCCCAAACTCTCAGAAGGAGCACAGTAGACTCTATTCAACCTATTTTATTTCTTTTTAATGACTGTACCTCATGGGTCAATTTACCTGTCACTATGATACTGGTATAGAAACTGCAGCACCGATTACTGGTTAAAGGACTGTGCAATCCGAATCACCAGGTTAATAATCATATTTTTTTCATCTTCACCTGGAGTTTGGATACCTCAGATGAAAAACAGGCGCAGGAAAGCCTTTCTCAACATCGTCTCTGACTCCTGGGTTAATATGGAGGACTGAATTTTTCCAACCCAAACGATCTATAATCGCCTCTAACACACACGTTCCCTGAACACAGGTGTAAAAGGAGAATCTGAAAATGAAGCGTTACACCACGGCTTGGAGCAATCTGCCAAACGTATGTGGTCTGCAGACGGCCTGCCGAACCGTATTGCCACACACTGTTTTCAATTAGACATTTGCAGACGAGCCTGCATGGTGGTCCAAGATACACTTTAAGGGTGATAGAGGTTCCCGAGTCAAAAATAGGTGACCCATTCAAACAGTTTATATAAGTACAATGCTTTATTTTTTATTTTCTTATTTTCGCATCTAGAAAACCTTATTCTGACCTAAATTACGCGACGGGTTTCTATAGCTAGTCACTGTACTCTGAGAGATCAGGAACTTTCTGATCAACGTGCATCCTTTATTAGTTGCATCTGGGTTTTCTGCTGTTTGGAGGTAAAAGTTGGTCTTATTTTAGACAATCCTATTGACTTGTCTCCACTTTGACAGAGCTGTATGTGCAAAAAAAACTTCACATTCAACAGGGAAAATCAAAACGACATGAAAATTCATGCTCCTCATATCTAAAATGCTCTGTTGCTATTATAATTTTTGACAAAGGCAGGTTAATCACTCTTTGAAGAGCTAGCTAATTAAAGCACGAGAAAGCATTCAGATTAATTTGAGTTTGTGAAAAACAGCAAGTACAGCAAACCAACTTTAATGACTGAAATCTTAGAATTCACACTAAGTTATCTCTGTGTGTGGTTTATCACCATCTTTATATTCTTTCAGTTTAATAACATCACCAAATAAATGCAGCTTCGGAAGAATATCATTTTAGCTCTTTTCCCTAGGTAGAATTTTTGTCAACCTATATTGTCCTTATCACCTTCTAAAATTACGTGCTGCATTGAAAAGAAATCTGCTGCAAATACTTTGTGCAATGGATTAACATCTGAATGCATTTATGACACTGTAGGTAAAAATATTTTATGATGATAAAATATAACTATTTCAGCTTCATCTTTTCTACAAAGTAGAACAGACAAATCGGTCTAATTCTCTGGGTAAAAGGGAATACTTGTGGGATGACGATCATAATGCTTACAAATCAGAAACAAGAGCGATAGTTCTCCTTTAAACAACTGATCTTATCTTCCAGAGTTCAACAGATGTTATTATCACTGACAGGGAGGTAAAAACAGATATATAGATGTAAATATTAAATATCTTGATACACACACACGCAGTCAGCAGGCATGCACCTATTCTGGCCCTGGTCTTGCCCCGCAGAATCCATTACAGAATGCCTTTGACATTTTTCTCAACCTATATGGATTTCTTTTTTCCTGAAAAAGCCTATATTTTTCCAGGCAACACCCTATGCCACACACATGGATGGAAACAAAGTGGGAGGTAATATGCAACGGAATGGCCACCAAAGTAACCAAGAGCACCCTTTTCACATAACTATAGTACCACTGTATTTAACTCTTGGGAGAGCTGAGCATCACTGCTAACAATGGATGAAACCACTGGCAGGAACTCAAACCCCACACACTGCATGCAGATGATTTTAATAAGACACAGTGTTTAGACCACAAAGGATACACTCCAGAGTAGCTCTATATATATTTGTTTACTTAATTGAAGGGGTGGAATACCATAGGCAGCCTAAATACTGCATTTATTCTATGCACAGCAGTCAGTCTAGTGTCACAGACACAGTATACACCACCCTTCTATGAAGTTAATTACTTAGCCCTCATCTAGATTAATGTCTGTTGTGATTTATTTCTTTGCAATTCACCAGCAGGCTCTGATTTAACTAGTGCTGCCATAGTAAAAAGAAGACAAAATATTAGTTTATATGACAAAAAAGCTTAATCCCAAACAGAAACAGAACATAATTTCAGCAAAATTCATGTTTTTCTCCTAAGGAGAACAGTAGCTGCTAAATTGTTACATATTTGATGGCAAATTGTGTTTTGAATACAAAACAAACAATGGTGTTATTTTAATAATATACATGTAAAGAGCAAAGATGCACTGTGTAAAGCTCCTACATAGGAATCCAAGCTTTGAATGCCTACTAATTTTTTACTAAACTTAGTCGTCTTTGTCTCTAGCAGTCATCTTGATGTCAGGCTAACAGGAGAGAGGGAGAACAAACTAAAACAGTCTGTAAATTATACATACAAGACACACAAATGCACGTTAACAGAACAGAAAGACTGCAGGCTCTTAACACTTCCAAGATAGGAAATGTCAAAGTTAGGGTTAACTCCCCTAGTGCTACTCATTGTGCATTATGATACCATCTTTAATCTTTATCAAAAAAAATAAAAGGTAAAAAAAACAAAACCTGTGCTGGAAGCAAACACCAATTACAGAAAATTTCAGCCTGGAGGATTAGTACTTGATTGGGCATATGAAAAAGAAAACAAGGAAGTGGAAAGTATCTTTAATTGTAGACAACACTACAGTTCCACCTATAATATCAGAGTTGGCTCAGACTCTCCTGAAATAATTCAAAAGAATGATGTCCGAGCTACCAAACAGATTTTTCCTCCCTCAATTAATGTATCGAAATGCTGTACTTGATATCAACTACACAAGATAAAACGTTGAGTAACTCCAAGACTCTTGAAAGAGAGGATAAAGTTGAAATTTCGATTACTATTGTTTGCTTAGACCACCTCTTAAAATACAAACTTAAAACTATAAGCTTATGGACTAGTCTTAAGCTATAGGATTTCCACATAACACCCGGGTGTTTTTGCCAGGCATGCTGTGGTAGTCCTCACCTACAGATCTACTCAGGTCCTTGGAGATGAAAGAAATTTAATATAATTCAACAGCTACAAAAGCAGAAAGAGCATCTGCTGTGCTTCAGAAAAGCTAATAATTTTGCTACAGAAGAGGTGTCCTAAGCAGCAAAGATGTTGCAGTTCCTACCTTTCCACCACTTCTGCAGTGCCACCAATTTACAGGTTAAGAAAAAAAGTCAGGTATATTGGTTTCCCATGAGGATCCTAGTCCCGAGAGTGGAATTTATGGAAATAAATTTAATATGGAAATTAAAGCCACTGATTTTTTTTCTCTCTCCTTAGTTTCAGGCTCTGAATTAAGTGATCACATAAGAACTTCTTCTCTACCAAATTATATTATCAATTATTATTGCACTAAAAAAATGTAAAAATGCCAAATGGATCAAAACGAGATGGTAAGGAGCCTTCAATCTGTTGTTCTTTCCAATACCTGACAACTACATTGATTTGGAAGAACTACCCCCATCATTTTATCATTTTTACTTTAAATATGAGAACTTCAGCCTCTGGAGCAACTGCACTGGCCAAGGTGTCTCCTTGGAAGTCCAGCTGAACGAAGGGCCACTGCCTCAGGGAGGAAACAAATCACGGTATCTTCAGCTTTGTTAGCTTCCTTTTTTAAACCAAGCCAGCCAAGTCCACTCCGTGGTTCACTCCGGAACAGGAACCATAAAGGACTTTTGCCACTGCTTTCTGGCTCCCAGATGGCCGACGGATTCCCACCAATGGTAGCCTATGAACTGCTCTTTTTTTTGGAGAAGTTTGTTTCCATGAGGATTCCTTCCCTTCCATTTTGCATCTATTACCTGCAAAAGCTCATCCACAAAATAGCATTTTTTCCCTTCGTTTCAGACATAGGCAAAGATACATTTCATATTTAAATTAAACACTGCATGTGGAATTTTGGCTGCTGAATACGATGTATTAGGGCTCAGCTTTCCTCAATTGATATTTTAATGTAACCGTTACCTTCCAAGCCATGAATTAAATAGTTTTCATGTTCAAAATACATACCATTTTGCTAAACATTAACAAAAAAAATTAAAAACATAATTAAGGATTCCCAAAATGAAAACTGGTATTGGATGCAACAGGTTGAAACCACAGATGCATCATGAAGAAAATTAATTATACAAAGCAGCTCTTGTTTCAGAAGTGTTTAACAACACAATGATAGCATATGAATTTCAATTAGATTTGCAAATTGCTGCATACAAACTGAGTTTAAACTAAATTTTGTGTTTGGTACTTTTTTCCCTTCCATACTCTGCACTACTTAAAGCTATGAAAATTTTCCACACTTGCATAAAAACTTTCAGAGAAAAGATTCAGAGAAAACTTTCAGAGGGGACAAAAACTTTCAGAGAAAATACTACCCAACAGCCTAACCAGGTATTTAAAATACATACCCTGCAAAACTATTAGCATGCATTTACTTGAGCTCTGTTCCCCACCAGTTTTCCATGATGCAGGTCCAGAACGTGGCAGGTTAGCTGAAGCATTTACTCTGTCTCCACTGCCTCATGCACACCTACTATGAAAAGCCTGGACCCAGACTGTCTTTTCCTCTGAGCCTCTTCAGAGGTTTTCAGGAGAAGCAATAGCCGAGGAGCTCCTAGTGAAGCCACCACTGCTGCAGATGCAATAAATACACAGTGGATGGACTCATACATCAGATCTAGTGTTTGCCTTTTCTTCTTTCTCTTGTTCTCTACATTGTTTTCCAGCAGGAAAATACCTACATGAAGGTTGTCACACACTGCCCTCCCTTCTACCCATCCTGCAGGCGTTCCTGTGCAGAGAGGGACTGATCTCTTACAGTTTCTCTTCTGCCACTCTCGTCGCTTCGTTATCTGAGTGCCTTCTAATAGTGCATTAAGCTACATGATTAACTCCTGTCACATGTGGCTTGTTCTCTCTGATCCTCTCTGCAGGGGGAGAATCTGGGCCTTTGCAAGGGAAAAGGAAACATACGTCGGCTTTAAAAGTAGTGTGCAAATGAACAGAAAGGACAGGAGCCAGATTTCTGCTGGTTGGTTGTTTTTTTTTTTTTTTTTTTTTTTTTAAAGCTTTTTATTTCATATGATGAGGGCTTGAGGAATTCTTACAACAGATATCTGTATCATACTGGAAATTCACGTCTTTTCACCCTGTGAAATTCTCTGGGGAGCTAGTAAGATATTATCTTAAGGTAAGGATTAAGAATTAATTTAAGTTTTAGGATGACTACCTAATCTTCCTTTTCTATCTGTTTTCGCTAATGCCTGCTTAACTCTATTGTCTAATCAACAAATGAGATAAAGGATACCTTTGTTAAAGATCTGGTACCTTCTCCTTTAGTTTTAACAAGTAATCTTCCAGTACTAAAATGAAGGGGGAACTTCATTTATATGTATAGCAACACAGAAGAAACACCACCTTTACCAAGAACAAGCGTACATGATGGCATCAGGCAGGAAAGTGACCCTGTATGCCAGGTTTGATCTACTGCAAGATAGCATTCGAACACATCACAAGCTCCACCTTGAGCGGATGTTTTTTCCCCCACCTTCCCTGCTTGCTTGGAACTTCAGTCTTCAGACAGTCTGAAATATTCTTCTGAAGTTAAGCTAACACACGGTCAGAGAAGTTGTGAATGCCCCATCCCTGAAAGTGTTCAAGATCAGGTTGGACAAGGCCTTGGTCAGCCTGGTCTTGGCATCCCTTCCCATGGCAGGGGTTTGGAACTGGGTGATCTTTGGGGTCCTTCCCAACCCAAGCCGTTCTGTGATTCTGTGATCCTATGGTCAGCTTGCAGCCACATGCTCTGGTAACAGCCGTGTCCTCAGCCCCAGAAGTTCTCCCTCTCTGGCACTAAGCACTCCTATCATACATATTCCCACATGAACCACCAGGCTCGGACCTCCTCAGCTAGTCGCACCACGTGGTTCAGTCTCCTTCTGCAGGCTAGTCTCATTTCCTAGTAGCGCAGACCCACATCTCTCCCTGAGCATGTTTCAAATGGTCTTTTAAAATACACGTATTTTTAAATATGAAGGGAAACAATGCAGAAGTCATCTTTTAAATAATGTTCGTTTTGTCAAGCTGCTTTGTAAGTCAGGAGGCCACAATGACAGTGATTTAGAGGGGCAGCAGAGCAGCAAGGCACCACAACCTGCAAAAGGTGGCAGAGAAAGGAAACCTCATGGCCCTAGGCTGATGCTGGGGATAAACAGCTTCAGCCCCCAGATGCAGGTCTTGGGTAAGTCTGTAGAGTTCCTTCATGGCTCAGTTTCCCTCTTGAAAAAATACTCCCCTAATAAGAGAGCACTAGAAGTGCAAGACCCTATTCCAGTCTGCTGTGATGAAGCCTACTTAAGTACCAAGACAGACTGAAAAAACAAGACTACTCATTTCTGTCTCCATTTCTCATCAGTGACAAGCACACAGTCACAAATATGAGTGTATACGGGTACTCACAGGCATAAATGTATGCATTTATATGTCGGGATATAGCCAAGTCTTGTTTTAAACTGCAGAAGTAGTTAAATACTTGGTTTAAACTTATCAACATAATGTTGTTTTTCTACAGGAGAATAAACCAGTGCTTACATAAAGACCTCAAAGCATTCACAGCAACCTAAAGTAATGAATATTGTAATGAGAAACACAAGTATTTAGGGTGATAATGACTGGACTTTGCTCTACTTAGATCGGCTCACCCCCTATGGAGGCTACCAAAGCTTAAAGATTTTATCACCCTAGTAATCAGCAATGGGTAATGGCCTTCATAAAACACAGTAATTAAATTGACTGATTTCAAACTAGTGCATTTTTTTCATTAGGGAGTTCTTATTTAACCTACTTCAAAAAAATCCCTTTGTGAATAGTGGCTGTATCAGTCTAAATTCAAATGACGAGGGACAAAGAGCTTGTTCTGTTCAATATTTCAGTTACTATTTTAAGTATAAAGCTAGAGTTCCCAATATGCTGTCATTGCCGTTGTTTTGGTCATCTCTGAGAGCTTCCAGTTTTAAAAGTCTCTCAAGACTGAACATTATAAAACTGGGGACAGAGGGGAAGCAAATCAAAACCCTAGTTCTTTTACATTTTCCAACAACTCTTGAAAGATTCTGCTTTGTTAATACATGCTTTTAAAATCCTCCGAGGCCAATGTTGCAGCCTTCATAGCAAAAATATCAATGGTGAAATTGACGCTCTGCCTCACAATCCATTCAATCATCCTTTACGCCTGGCTTGTGTTGGTTGTTGTAACTATTGTGTCTCACTTGATCTTTGTATGCTTTTGAAAAGAACTTGGTTGTAAGCACAACCTCTTATTATTGCTCAAATTTGCCTTCATGATATGTATGCGAGCCATTTATCTGTGTTCCAAGAACACTTGTAATTCAACACAGATTTTAAAATAAAATATTTTATAGCAAGTCTCAGCTTTGCTTTTGTGGCAAAAACATTTCCTCACTCCATATATGCTCTACAAGAGCTTTACAATGGCAGAAGTAAACCTACTGGAAAATCTACCTGGATAAGTTAATGACATAAAACCTAGTTTCATATTTCTCTCTGCACAACAGAAATTCAACTGCACGAAAGAGAAGCTGGCTATGTTTTCTCTATGAAATCCATAGTGAAATTCAGGGATCTCTAGACAGGATTACAAAGTACCAATCCTTCTCCACTCTAGCCATGTGACTCAATAGCCATGCTGAAATGTGAGAGTTGGTCATGAATATGCATGTCTCCCTGTCTTGAACCCTAAGACTCTCAGAACAGCTGCTACAGGCTGCTGAAATCAAAGCGACTTATTTTACAGGAACCAATGGGATATTCCTTATGGCACCAACACATCCACATATTTCAGGCAGTTGCCAGCTCCTCCTTCACTGGTCATGTTCTTGAAAATGAGATATGGGGCAAGTATCCATCATGGAGCAAATGGGGAAGTATGCAAACTGTTTGATGCAGCAGCCAGAAAGCGGCTTACAGAGACGTTACCTCTGAAACCTGACAGAATCGTGTAAATGTCATCACGATGCTGATTTCACTGCAAGAATAAAGGACAGAGGTAATAACTGTTTAAAGAATCCCATGTAATTGCTTCCTTTGGCAGTGCCAGCTTTCCTGGATGGTCCAGGGAAAGACCTTTTCTTGCTTTCCTCCAGTTTCACCTGTCATACTAGTCATCCTCGAAAAGCACGACTAGAATCAGCTGTCGGAAAGGCCACCAAACGGATGCAATGGTTTGTCCTGTAACTGGTTTAACAAAATAATGAATAAGCTCATGGTGATTAGTTTCAAACTCTCCAATACTGAGCCGAACTTACTTTAACTATATTCTATTACAATCAAATAATAAATCATTGATTTATAGTTTCAATCTATTCATTCACAACACAAACAAAATATGACCAGGAAGAGATTAATGGAAAAAAAAGAAAGAATGGAAGGTGGAAGAGAAGCTGCTCCTTTCACAACCAGAGGTGCAAATGGCACTCTCAATAAGCCAGGTAAGCAACAAACGTGGTTGTTAGAGAATATTTATGACAGCGGCAACTGTGTAACATCACTGAAGCATGCACAATGGGAGCAAGCTTTCTAGAAAATGTATGTACAAAAGAGACATGTAGTTAGGTCTAACTATCAATCATCTGGACATGTGAATAAATCTATAGTCAGTGGTCCATGTTCTGCTAAAATCAACTTCTACCATATCGAAAACTTGCTGCCCTGTAAATAACCCATAAGACTAAATAAGATAAAACCCATTTTACATACTATCACCACAATAATATCTCAGCTACTAGACCAGCAAAGGTTTGCATCTTTATATCTGTCATAGAGTAAAGTGTATTTACAGTGACTGGTTATATCCTCTTTTCAAGTTATTTAGGTTTAAGATCATATCACACTGAAACAATCATGTTTTTTTGTTTTTTTTTTTGTTTAGGTTTTTATTTTGTAATTCACAGTCTTTAAATCAGTGGTTACTGATCCACAAGAGCACATCTATATGGACTATTTAAGTCTCTTCTCCCTTGGAAGTGTGTGTATAACTCCCATTAATGCTAACGGGCATAAAGCACATGCATTGAGGAGAAAATAGACCCCTCACTGTGAAAATAAATGTGTTCAGTTATTTTCCGACACGATGCTGAAATCAAACAACTAAGAGTACATACTATAAGGAGATAACATTATATAGCCTAACTGAAAATGTCACCGTTATTTTTAACTCCCTGATCATGGACTCTGCAACCTTCTTCGTGTTTCTGCCATACCTTGTGTCATAACGACTACGACTGCGTAACATCTTAAGAAGGGCCAAATCCTAAGCAATCCAAGCAAAACAGCCCCTTTCTCAAGTTCCTTGCCTTCACAAATGATGCAAGGTTAGGCCTCGCGTCTTACATTTTCACTTAGGCCATACCATGGTTTTGCTTTACACCACATAGGTTATAGGTTATACAGGTTATATAACCTATATGTATAGGTTAATAGCAGCAATCACTGTTCTCTAGGTCTTTAAAACTGTGATGAATCTACCAAAGTAAATATCCCTATCACTTACATTTATTCCTTAATGCTATGATATTGTTATGTTTTCTGCTCTGATCAAAATTCATAGGCTCAACTCTGTATGTTCAAGCAGGTAAGAAAATTTGCTTACATAGTAATGTGAAATTCAAAGATGTTGTAGTATGATTCTATGATAATAAAGCACAGTAACATATATATCCAGATCTCTTTGGCTGAGCCAATGTTTTATGAAGTGACAGCTAATCTAACATGATAATTTGGATCAGCCACAAGAAAAGGAAGGCTTTAAAAGGGTGCAGTAAAAGTGAAGCATTAATGTCTTTGGTGAAGATATTTAGGGTCTTTGTAAAGTGGCCTGCTGACTTTCTAATGCAAGTAATCACGCTCACCATCCTAAATCAGAGAGATGCACCTTCAAATAAATGGATGCTACTGAGTTATCAGTCAGGCAGGGCTGAGTTCTTCCAGTGATGAGGCCTTTTCAGAAGTCAGTGCTGGAGGAGATGGGTGGGGTGCGACAGCTGAAAGGTCATCTGCCGTGGCTGAGTGTCAGGCTTTGCAACATAGCTGAGACAAAGAGGAGATCTGGGCACAGCCAGGTGCTGTGTGGTCCAGCTCACAGCCACGCGCTCACATCACGTCCCTTCTACTGTCACTGATGCTTGTCTGCCCTCATACTGAGTCAGTTCATGGAGAAAAATATCCCAACAAAGCAAAAAAAATCATTACTTCTCTGCTGATTTAGCTCCTTCACCATAATGTGGGGTCTGACGTGTGCTACTGGTACCAGCACAAAAACTGGACAGCAAAGGGTATGGCTCGGGATGACTGGCTGACAGGGGGAGAAGGAGTGCCCCCTTTAAATGATTAGGCCAGCCCTGTCGTGCCCCTGCATCAAACCCCTGCAGAAAGGACAGTCAGAGGAGGACGCCAGCTGAGCCAAGGAACCGGCCAGTGCCTGCATACTAAAGTAGAGGGAGCCTGAGGCTGACATATTTCTGCCAGACACTTCCAAAAGTACACGGACACGCTGTGAATTCACTGCGCGCCGTGCCTGAGGACAGCTGAGCATGAAATAACTCATCAGAGGGCTCTTTATGAACTGGCACAGAGGGTTAACGAGCAAAGAGACTATTCCCCACTGTCCGAGCCCTCAGTTCTACGCTCTCTAACTGCAAAGTATTTCTGCAGCTCACTTAAGGCTTTAGAGTGACAAGAGCTGTGCCAGAGAATAGCTGAGCAACCTTCTTTTTTAAACCAGAAAGAGCCACCCTAACAGCACAGCAGCCCTGGCAGCTTCTGAAGCAGGAATTACTGCAGAGGCTGATGCTGTCAGAATGAACCAGGCAACAAATTAATGAGTTCCTTCATTACAGAAGAGGAGGAGGCGTGGCAACGGCCCATGACCTGTCAGCTGCTATGTGGACGGACATCTATCCAATTGTGTAAGTACGGATGGAGCTGAGCTGGAGATCCTGGGGCTCTGCACGGACAGAACACAGAACGTCCACGAAGCAGAACACGTTACTCTGAAACTGATCAGGACTCATGCAAATAAATACTGTTGAATGGCTCTTTTCTTTTTCCCTTTCAAGTAATAGAAAACTGTCTTTCTTTCTGATCGGAGTTGATCGCTGTGACTCATTTTGCAAGTTGAATTCTGATTATAGAGAGGAAAAGGACAAAAACTTAAATATTACTTCTTCTGCACAGTAACAGTAAATCTATTTTCTCCTGGGTGAGCTTGCAGGGATAAACAATCCTATGAAAGGTCTGGTGTATGATATGCAAAAAAAAAACACACTTCTGGAGCTTGTCTAGACTCCCAGACACGATCAGATCATGCTGTCACCACAGACATTTCCATAGCCTGTCATATCACTTCGAAGACAGAAAAAACACCTTTTCAGAACAGTCATGCAAAACAAAAAATAAACAAAAACAGCCTGACCTGCAGTGTTGTAGTGGAAGCCTGAATGCAGTAACCTTAGCCAATTCAGAGATTATGCTAACAATACGGCACGAAGTTTCAGCAAACATTTGTGAGGAAAGGCAACTCCTGCACAAGCAAATGCAATCCAAAAATATGAGTCATGCACAAGCAATTTTGCTATGGGCCATAAAATCACTTTATGAGAGTTACAGATAATTCTGTATGTATTCCATAATGTTTCCCTACTGTGTAGAGATGGATATCTCAGTATCCTATCACAGATAATGACAGAAAACAAATTCTCTACATAAAAGCTGATTGCTCAGAGATTCACCCTTAACCGTTCCAAGGAATTGTAATGCCGACAGAACATTTTATACCTTATTCATCAACACAGAAGTAGATTCTATCAGTGCCAAACATACTGCAGTTTAGATGGCTTTTACAATATGTAGTAGGGTGAATTGAGAGCAGCGTTAGACACAGAATATACATCCTGCTATTTCTCAGCACCCACATACCCTTCACCACACATGCAGCTACCGTCTTCCACAATGACACCTTTCATTTCCTCCTTTTAGTACCTTTGCACATCTTCAAGCATATTTACCACTATTCAGCACTAAAACAACAGCCTCTTGCTCTGTACATGTCATGCTGAGAAAAGCCTACAACATTAAGCCAGTCATGAAATAAGAGATGCTGGAATATAAGAGGTGAACCCTGCAGGACCAACTTCAGAACAAAAGAGATTCTCTTTGTACCTATATTTTCCTCTTCATGTTCCTTTTTAAACTTTTTCCAACTGTACATAAAAAAAAAATAAAAACACTGGATATTTACAAAAAAAGACTTTCTTCCTGACACTTTCACTAGTTAACTCTTACGCACGGTAGCTTTACAACTAACATGCTGTTGGCAACCCGAACCAACAGGGACTCCAGTGAAAGCCAGACGGTATATTCTTTGGAGGTGTCCCATGACTAACAATGTAAGATCTTTTCTCAAACTTGGATGTGGTGACTTGCAGGACCTGAGCTTTGAAAACAATAAAAATAATACCTCTCCAACATCATAGATCCATATACGGCCTTCTGAATCACCAACTGCTACCTCCTTCCCAGCCTGGGCCCAGCGGACACGGTTGAGGGCAGAAGCTCCTTCTATTGTCACGCTAGCTGTGGGAACCTGTTGAAACAATAGGAAAAGAAAGGACAATAAAATCACGCTGCCTGCAAACCCAGGGGTCAGTTTTGAACGTCCAATTTTGCTGGGTGAGTCACAAGCCTCTCGTCAGGGGGGTGGGAAAAAAAAAAAAAAGGGTTCATTGTTTCTTCAATCACATGTGCTAAAAAAAGAGAGAGTAAGAGATTGCTTAGAATGAGTAGGGAAGGCTTTTCTACTGTAAAGGGCAGTAAACAAAACAATTTTACCCCTTAACTCAGAGACACGTGAAACTGTGTCTGCTTCTTTCTAAAAATTCACTGATTTATGACCAAGAATCAACTGAGGGTAGGACTTGGCTTTGGTCCTATCCTGACTTCTGACCAGGGCCCAAATAACCTGACTGCTGTAGACAAATCCCTGATGCACCCTTGGATTTCATACTCACCTCTGCAGCTAGATGCAGAGGTCAAAGCTCAGGTACTAATTAAGAAGAGTCCTGAGCTAATCACTTCAGGGAGGACACAGCAGAAGGTGAGAACAGCTGAGCTGACATTTAGGAACTCCTACAATAGACTCCCACAATTCTCTTGTACATCCCCGTATTCCCAGGAGCCTTCTTCTTGTTTAACTACACCTGGATGCTGTTTAATTTCCAAACTCCCTCTCTGCCCCAAGCCGACCAACAAACTTAACAGGTGACCCGCAAGAATACATAAAGGTGCTGGTTAACACGTGGGATGAATAAAGAACGCGATCTTAGGAGAAGTATTTGTAACCTACGCTGGAATGAAGGCATCAAAAGAAGCTGCAGGAGGAAGGAACCGTGTGGGTGTCTGTCCCAGATAGGCAGATCACTCACTTGATTTAGGTCACCTCATAAGACAAACGACAGTAGCCTGCGAGCCTGCTGATGCTCCACCCAGCTCCTTTAACAGGAGAACCTGCCTGAGCAAGGAGCCTGCAGCTTGGCACGGCAGCCTCCTGAACGAGGCTTTTTAGTTTTCGTGCTTCTCAAATCAGGGCAAACGGGGTAGGATGGGAGCTCCCATAGCGGCTCCCCCAGCAGATCGCCTCACGGGAACAGGCCTAAGGCACACGTTGGGATGGGGACAAGGGGATGCCGTGGGATCTACAACTGGAGGCGGAGCTGGAGAACAGTCCTGGCGAGAAGAGGCAGCTGGACAGCAGCCAGAGCCTGGGCCACCTCTGCAGGAGCGACGGGAGCCCTCTGGTCCCCATTGTGGGCAGGCTGCTGCACGAGAGGGAAGTGAGCAGCTTGGAGGTGGCATGGAAACCTGGTTTAAAATGAGAAGTTTTCCTGACTTCACCTCAGTTCCCAGGCTATAGCGTTATACAGTAGTTGCCAGACAGCTCCAGAGATCCACAAGAAAAATGATTTTAAAGCAAACACTGCAGAGCTTCCCTGCTGTCAGCTCTACGGCCTTCAGCACGTCAGCGAGGTGCGTGGCGGCGGGGAGCCCAACCCCTGCGGCTGCCTGAGGCTCTGGGCACTGCGGCGGGGCTGCCAGCCCTGCACCTCTCTGCCTGGATGTTCCCCGTCACAGATCCTGCCCAAACCAAGCAGGCACCTGCCAGCCCACCGGGCCTGGCAAGCTGAGATGTCTTCTCCATGAAGGGCTCGGGACACTACCCTTTATGCAGCCCCGCGAGTAGAATGAGAAAGGATTTTGTCTGTAGGGCGATGTAGAAATAACGCTGGATAACAATCAGAAAGCAGATACTGTCCTCCCCCTTTAGGAAGTCATTCAGATGCAAATAAGCTGCTGGCCTCGTCTCTGGGTTGTGCAAGGCCGAGGTCCTGTCCAAGGCAGCCTCACTGATGAGCGCTGGCACGCTCCCGCTCCTCGTCCCAAGTATGTTACTCGTTAGCGCGCTACAGCCGAGGGCTTCAATCTGACGTGGGGTCACTGATCCAGGATACCAGCGCATTAAAAAATGAGCAAGTTTTACTCTTCTGATCACTGATTTAAAAAAAAACAAACAAACAAAAAAAAAAACCAAACAAACCCTATTTTAATTCCAGCCAAAATTAATTTCATAACATTTGGAAATGGGTTTCTTCAAACAACGACTAAATGCCACATTTTTCGAGCACTAATCCACTAACCAGCTACGTTTCTCAGAAAACTGTAGATCAAAGATATTTGTTTCAAATGAGCTACACAGCTTAGATTTAAGGCACTGAATTTTTAACAAAATCTTTCAGAGGGCTGAAATCTATAACTCCAGAACTGTTTTTTGTTGTTGTTAATACAGCATTCTTTCAGTGTTCCACATAAAAACACGCAGCATGCATGCTGCAGACACAAGACACAACCCATGGTGTTTTTTTTTTTTTTTTTTTCCAAATCCAATGGGTTTGTAAAATCCTATTACTATTCCGCAAAACTATCTAGCAAAATAAAAAACAATCATGCAATAGTGTTTAAAAGTCTAAATAGAAAACCTTTTCTCCAGTGATACAGGATAAAATATATTCAAACCATAGTATCTTAAAATAGATTTGTCTACCTGGAGAAGTGATAGGTTAAATTACACATGCCTATTTTAGATTTTAAAGATACGAGGTTATTTTATAATGGTAGCATTATGTTGCTAAGATTACATTTAAAATACTTTATAAATTCTCTGAAGTTGCTTGTCAGATTTTTAACAGTTTTGAAATAAGATTTTACAAGGTAACAGATTAAGATGCAGTCAGAAAAACCTGCATGGTAAGAATATACATATATATACACACACACACACACATACATATTTGCACTTTTATTGCTTATGTAATGTCTAAACCTGTTTGCAAATAGATCTACCTGTTTTTAGAAACAGACACCATCTTCATATTTTCAAAGCTGAGGTAGGGCATACATAGTATGTTTGAAAGGAATATAACAGAGCAAGAATAAGCAATTTTATCTATAAACTGCTATTAGCCTCATCCATAAGCAAGATTCATTAATAATCTAGAGACTTTCTCCAGCCTCGAACAAAAAAATAAATGTAATGAACACATACATAACAAATCAGCATTTGCTAACCTGAAGCTATCAGAAAACCTCATATCCTGATTCTTATAATAATACTCAGTTTGCAAAAGAATGAAGGTGTGAAGTAGGATTTTTTTGCTTTTAAAGTTTTTTATATTAATTTATTAAATATAAATCAAACATGATGATTTGCACTGCTACCACAAAAATCACTTCTGGTATCCACAGATCAAAATGCAGCGTACAAATACCCTTGGCTATTTTAAACTGAGATTTTAAGAAGAATTAGATTGATTAAATCTATGGTATGGTCAAATGATTTTAGTTACTTTGATTAGAAAGCATCTAGTATGCGGGAGAAAAGTTTTTAATAAATATGGGGAGTGACACTAGCGTAAACTGTGTTACAGTTCAAAAATTTGAAGGTAGCATATCATAACTAAAACCAGCTATTTTCTTAATTGGTTTATAAAATAATACCTAAATAATCATGTGGCTTACTTCTCAAATTAAACAAAACTATTAATAACAATCATATCTGGTTCTCACACATAGATTTTTATCAACAGCTAGCAGTTAAATACATTAATATACCTGTTATTTTCTACCGTTTTCATAAATACTTAGACATCACCAATCTGACGTCTAAAAGTCAAAAATAGGTGTTTCATGATTTCTTAACACAAAGGCAAAAGTGCTGGCAGGCTTCTTCTTAGCAAATAGCAAAGCAGAATTAAACTGCTTAATCGAATGCAGAAATCTTGAAAATTATAAACTAATTATGACCTTCCAGATAGAGGGTAAAAGCAAACAACAATCACTTTCAGTTATAATGTTTAAAAGAACTGCTTACAGTTCTTTCAAGGGTATTTGTATGTCTGGTATTGCTTCTCTCACATAACAAAACCCTACACCTATTCAAATTCTGCCAGTTTAGCGTTTCAAGAGATTTTTAAATTTACTTTATCAGCGCTCAGTAAGGAGACCAAATGGTATTTCTTCCTCCAGACACAAACTCAATTCTCGTAAAAATACAAAGCTCTAATACCACAGAAATAATTTCATTCTGATCCTGAAAGCTGATTTCAACCTCTCAGTGGAGATCATTTGTGAAATCAGGGGTGGCCTCACATGCAGAAGAAAAGCAGGATTGAGCTTGCAGTTAATTTTTATTTTTCTGCTGATGTTCCTATATATTTATATGTAAACACACTAAAAATACAGCAGCAGTTTTCTACGTACAACCTTATTATTGATGGGAATAGGATCAAGCAGTCCATATTATTATTATTTTTAAAGAAATTATGGTCTCATTGAATTAAATGGCAAAACATCAGTTGATTTTAAGCAAAGCAGGACTTCAGCCCTGGTATTTGGGGGGAAAGGGTTATTTTTTTTTCTTTTTAAAATACTGGGTTTTATGCTCTGTGTTTAAGCCTGCATTAATGAGAACACCTGAAGGATATGTCCCTCCCTTCCCAAAATAAATTCTGAAGAGACTCCTCCTGTATATCCTCCAGCTGTATGTGTTCTAATTAAAAAGGCTGTGCTGCTTCCTGCTCAGAGCACTTCAAAAGGCCTTACTGCTCCCCTTGACAATGCAGTTTGCAGTGCTGGTTCCTCTTACCTGTCCGTGCTTATTTATGGCAAGCACCATTCACTGGAAGCCATAAACCCTGCCTGTATTTTACTTGGGTTGAAATGTATATCGTGTTTATGGGAAAGACATATTAATGAACAAACTAATCTTAAAAAAAAAAAAAAAGCAACAACACAATACTGTAGAAAACAGGGTACATGGAGAAAATACTGCCGGTCGTTCTTCAGTCGTCTCTTTTTTGGAAATTAAGGAACGGTCAGTTAATACATGACCCTACTTTTACAATCCCCGCATTCTTAGTTTTACATGCCATTAAATAAAAATTCGTGAGACTTCAGTTCTGGAGAAGTATTTCAGTTCTTATTCTGACAACTGATTGCTTGCCATCTAAGAGTTCAGGTTACACTTTTTTTTTTTTTAAATCAAAAACTATTTCTAGAGGAAAATGAAATCCTGAAAAAATACTATCAATATACACCTGCAGCAATTTTTTTTTTGGAGGGGGGGATCTGAAATAACAGGAGCAAAGGGAAAAGGGGTCCTCAGCATGTTTAGAAAATGATTTTTTTGAAGATACAGGATTTGCCATTCTCTGTCTCTGGCTAACCCTTCCTCATCAGTGAGGTGTAAAGGTGTGACTTTCTGCCCGCTCTGCACTTAGTTGCCGCCGTACGGTAACCCGTGGGTTCCTTCGTTTAAGTCTCACTGCAATTTGGGCAAACTTTAAAGAGGAAAAGGAAGGCGAGGGCAGAAAACCGCAGGCGATTCCCTTCAGTGAAGGAGAAAAGCGGGCGGCGCAGCGGGTGCGGGAAGGGGCAGGGGCGCTGCTCTGAGCACCCCGGGGCATGGGACGCAGGAGGGGGCAGAGGGGGGCGCCCCAAAACGGGAGACGAGGGAGCTCTCTCCACAGACGGCAGGGCCAGCCTCGGGGCCGGGCGGAGGGGAGGGAGCAGCCTTCCCCGGCCGCTCAAGGCGGCTGCCCGCCGGGCCGTCCCTCCCCCGGCCCCCGCAGGTAGCGGGGCGGAGGCGGGGAGGGCGGAGGGGGGCGGCCCGGCACCCCCCGGCAGCGGGACGGGACCTGCCCTGCCCTGCCCGGCCCTGCCGTGCCCTGCCCGCCCCTCCGGGCCCCCTGAGGGCGCGGGGGGAGCCCCGGCGGGGGGAGCTGGGCAGCGCCGCCGCCGGCCCTCCCGTGACGGGGCTCCGGGCTCGCCCGCCCGCCCGCCGCCGGCCGCCTCACCTCGGTGTCGTTGTTCAGGTTCCAGAGATCCAGGCGCCCCATCCCGTCCACGCAGGCGAAGAGCGCGGGATGCACTGGCGACCACATGACATCGTAGACATAGTCGGCATTGTCTTCAAAGGAGTAGAGCGGCTTGTTGTGCTGTAAAAGCAGAGAGAAGCATGAAGACTTCGTGGCGCTAGTGCCGCCTCGGGCTGTCTGGCGAGTCTAATTAAAAACTTTGCACATTTACCAAGTGTCATAAAACTTCCCCGAGATGAAAGCTCCTCGCAAAGGGTGGGACCGCGCTTTAATGGGGCAACAACTGTCCGGTGGGATAAATGAGATGCCCGGCGTGAGGGGCGGCGGGGCGGGGGGGGAGCGCCCCCTCCAGCCCCAGCCCCAGCCCCAGCCCCAGCCCGGCGCCCCGGGGGTGGGCGAGGGGGTGCGGGCGGGCAGGCAGCGGCCCGGCCCGGCCCGGCCCGACCGCGTTTGCGGTCGGATGGAGCCGATAAGGACGGCGAGCCGGCCGGGCGGCGAGGCTCCGAGGCCCCCGCGCACCGCAGGCGGCGGCTGCCACCTAGCGGCGGGCGGCCCGGCCCGGCCCGGCCCGGCCATGTCGCCTCAGGGCCCCCGGGCCCGGGCAGCCCCCGGAGCGGCTGCCGTGACAGGGCGGAAGGCAGGCGGGTGGCCCCGGCAGCAAGCGGCGTCGTTTCCAGCATCCCGGGAGCCGGGAGGCGAGTTAGAAAGTGCACCGGGAAGAAAATGTAATTGTCCGTCATGAATTATTCATCGCGTGCGGCTTGTCTAATTCTGGCATAATGGCTTCGCTAATCCCTGATCAATTAATGGAAAATGAAATTTAAATGATAATGAAAACTCAGGAGATAAAAGGAATTAAGTATTCTCGTGGCTTGCGACAGAAATCTAAACAATGGGACTTTTTTAACTGTCTCCCTCAGCCGTCAGCTGCCTGTAGCAGCTCCTCCGGGCTCCTCGACAGGGATCCGCAGAAAGAGGACCTGTGCTTGGTGAAGACTCGGGCCAGAAATCAGGAATGGCACGGGATGCCTTTGGAAATTTCCAAATCAGATTGACAGGGTATCTCACAACCTCAGCATGGTCCTTCCAGAGTACGCCTCTGTTCGTTTTACAAGAGAAACGACATTACAGATGCTGGCAACGCACCGCGTAGCTGTAAAACACTTTTTCCTGAAAGTGAAGCAGCTGATTGTAATTATTATATCGCTTTTCTTTTGTATATTACTAATTTTGAACAATAAAATAGCTTAATCTCTGCCTACTGCTGGGTCCTTGCCAGTTTTGTTTCCGGTCCTCCTGCGCTACATACGGCTTCCCTCGATGTCTGGGCAGCAACACATGGGAGAGTGTGTACACGCACGCGTACCGTACCTCGTATCTGCTTGTGAGTATTCACACGAAGTGGCTTTGTTGCAATACCGTATTGTAAATAATTTTAAAATATTTTTATTCACCACAGGTATTACAAAGCTACAATAAAGTATTCAGAGATTTAATTACGTGATGTTGTCATTTGAAAAAAAAAACAACACTGAAAATGCAAAGGGATTGGCTTCCATAGGCCAGTTTTTCTTGTACCTGAATTAATGAGAGACACTTTGAATGATTACACGACCAGGTCCCAAATGTTCATAACTGGCCTGATATTTTTATGCATTTCCTAAGAGTATCAAACATTTTATTTTATGTGACAATAAAATGAAATTAGAGCTTGAGGTTATTACCTCAGATTTATATAACTTTTTTTTTTTCCCAAAGCTGGAGTTTTGCAAAAGAAAAGGAAAAAAAATTACAAGAATAGTTCCTTACTTAAACAAACCCCGATTCTCCAAACATATGTATCTGCTTAGTGTATTATCAGTGCCAGTGGAGGGAGTTACATGTGTTAATGGAATTACTTGCATGCCCATGCTAAAGCATTTGCAGGGTCGAGGGCCAAAGGAAGACTAAGCTTTTGAAGAGGCAGAGGTATTTCATAGGAAATTTCAGAGTGAATCTCTTCAGCTGTGAACCAGGGAACAGAATTTAGAGTGGGCAATACAGAACCACAATGCCTATCTGCCACATTGTGTATTTTCACTGAAAATTAGGTTCAAATACATCAGCTATCTAAACGCTGGAAAAATGGGCATGGAACACTACTATACTGAAGGGAAAGGAAATCTGGCCAACTGCTAGGTGGCCAATATTTTTCTTAGACATGGGAAATGTGCAGCACATATAGCACTTTAACGTTAAGTGTCACAGGAGAAGTAACAAAATTCCGTAGAAGTAAAGGGACTATTAAGATATCAGTCAATCCAGAGCAGATTTCAATCAAGGTTTCCTTTTTGTCCACATATCAAAGCTTGTTTTGATCTTATTTTGAATGTGACACTTTTAATGCTCTTTTAGTTCTGCCAGTTTCTTTTCTAGTTCATGACCAAAGAATAAACCATTAGAAGGAAAGGTCAGGAGATGTTGCTCTACTGTGAGTCTTCCTGTACAATTTCTAGCAAATGGCTTTAGCTAGTGTGCCTCAGTTTCCCTGTTAGCAAAATAAAAATACTTTCTGAGTAATGGTATTTAAGGTGAAAAGCACAGCAGGTATGCAGTGTGCATTGCATTTAACTTAACAGTGGAAATATTCAGTCGGATAGGAAAGCAGAGAGAAAACCTGGACAAAAATTATTTATCTTTTCAGAGGGATCTCAGACATCCAAAGAGTGAGACACAAATAAACGGAGATGAATAGGTAGTGGAGCAAGATAGGGAAATTAATAATAATAATAATAATAATCAGCAGTAGCCATGTGAGCAGCCCGAGCAAAAGGCAAGATCAACTGCAGCATGGTTGAGAAAAAGTGGAGAAAGACCCATCATACAGCACTACCAGGCAGTGGTAGTGCAGCTGGGCTACAGCCTTCATAGTTCCTGCAGTGTATCTGTCCTCCCTGCTTGTCTGGTGTTCAGTGGGGAAAAAAATACATTTCTCATACTATGTCTTTCTGTATTGCACCATTTAACTAAAGAGGAACATAAGAACAACTGCACTGGATCAGGCTGAATGTCCCTCTTGCTTAGCATCCTGTCTTCAATGATTAAAAAGAGTGACCTTTCTTAAAAACTAACGTTTCATCCTGTCTGATTTCACCCACTGAGAACAGTTATATTGATTTCAACGTGAAGACTCGATTTGTAAGATTAAGTGTGTATATAAATGTTTGCAGGAGTTCCGTACTATAAGCCTCTTAACCAAGGGCCCAGGCCCTGCAGATTCTTTTAATGTAGGGATTTATGAGTAAGGACCGATACCAACCACTTCTAGAAAATGTTGAAATGTGGAACCATGTAAAGGTCACTTTAAAGCAGTTTTAAATTACCAAAACTTCAGACTTACACAATCTATAACTAACATATGGCTATTATTATAAAACAACTGAAATTTAAACTTGATGAGCTTTCATTCTTAAATATCAACCCGCTCTGTTACTCAATAGAACAGAAGAAATAGTTTAAAGCAGTATCTTCAGACAAAGTTGCGCCAAACCTACTTATTACAAAAAAAAAAAAAAAAAAAAAAAAAGTGTTTGGGGTGAAAATTTGGCCTTGCTGAATCAATGGAGTTTTGCCATTGATTTCAGCAGGACAGAAATCAAGCATTTAGCAGAAAAAGTGAAAAAAACATTTCTAAGATGTGTTTTTGTCTCATTTATTTAAGCAGATAGTCAAAATCTATTGTTCATCCTCAGTGTTTGTATACAGTCAGTCATTGTTTAAAAGAACAATGCAGAGTGAACATTTTAAATACATGGGAGCTGTCTAGGAATTAGCACTTGTCTATGAAATAAAAAACTCACCTTAAAAAATAGTAGATATTTATATAAAAGAGGTATTTTTTTTCCATGTATAAATTTGACCAGTCAATTCCACTTATTTGCATAGAATTTTCTTTAATCCAGGAGGCGCCACACATAAAGTAGCTAATTATCCATATAAAGGAATGTATACATATTCACAGGTTTTAACTAGCATCTGACTTCTTAAAAGCCATGGAAAAAGCAATTGGCCTTGCCTGTTTCATGAAAGGAGTGTTTTACACATTGGCACAATTTCTATGGGTGTCAGCTCCACCTAAAGGTACTTCCCTAGACTGTACCTTCAACACTACAGATGCATGGTGACACCACATACTCCATTTACTGAGCATCGTATCTCCTTTTTCTTTTCACTCCATTTTCTCCCCTTGTAAAGACAATAGGCAAAATCCTTAGTTCTGGCTGACACTGGTTAACTACAGCCATGAACGTGGTGCAGTGTTGTAAGTTGATTTAAGCAAATTTAATTTTTCTGTGTGTGCAGCAAATATGACAGATTCATTAATCCTTGGCATAGAAACTTTCCAAACTAGGTGGTGTGTTTTTTTAGGCTCAAACTCTGGCTCTCGGGCACTTGGACAGAGCAGTCCCAGAGTGTTCCCGAGTAGAGTGGCTGTTGTGTCTGGCCCTTGAACAAGGGAAGAGGAAAATTTGGCCCCTATGGCAGGCAACTTGTACAATTAGTCTTTATTCACTAAAAAAATATAAAAAAATAAAATTACAAAGTGGTGTCAAAAGATAACATCTCTTCCAGCATAGGTAACACGTTAGAATCACAGAATGGTTTGGGTTGGAAGGGACCTTAAAGATCACCCAGTTCCACCCCCCTGCCATGGGCAGGGACACCTCCCACCAGACCAGGTTGCTCAAAGCCCCATCCAGCCTGGCCTTGAACACCTCCAGGGATGGGGCATCCTTTTCTCTGGGCAGCCTGTGCCAGTGCCTCACCACCCTCAGAGTGAAGAATTTCTTCCTTATATCTAATCTCAATCTACCCTCTTTTAGTTTAAAACCATTACTCTTTGTGCTATCACTACAAACCCTTGTAAAAAGTCCCCCTCCATCTTTCCTATAAGCTCTCCTGAAGTAGTGGAAGGCTGCAGTAGTGTTTCATTGAAGTCTTCACACTGGGAAGTAAAACTCTACTGTCTTTAAGGCAAGTGTTAAGGTGCCAAACTGACCAGATACAAAAGATCTGAAGATAGGGCATAGCTTGTGGTCTTCCACTCAGGTTAGGAATTGAGTACCTTTAGGTTTATGGGCCTGCTAGGCCCAGCCTTCTCTGTATTGAGAGGGACACCTTACTGCTTTGCTGAATCCAGGCTTATCTTTTCCCTTCTGATGCTGCCAGTTAGCTAGGCCAACCCAAAAGATGCAGACAGGGTAAGTGAAACCTAAAAGCTGCTGGGAATTTTGAGGTAAATACTCCTTGGATCAGCTGCATCCCAGTCTTGACCTTTCCTCCCTCAGTGGTTTCCCTTCTGGGCCACCAGCTGTTAGGTGCTTGGGGTTACTTGTGCAGACATCTTGTGACGGGAGAGTAAGTCCTCTGCTGTGTGTAAGGGTCTACTACTCTTGTAAGCCCTTATGTTCTCCATTTGACTCAGTATGGAGACGAAGTTGCCTTGTTTTTTATTTTGACTGATTGATCTCAATGGGAATTTTGCCAGTTCTGGACTGCCGTGTTTTCCCCAAATCTGTTTTCCAATAGTTATGATAATTTTGGATAATCCAACGTCTTCTGCTTTCACAGTATGCTTATGGGACTTGATTTAGCTCAGATTACGCTAACTTTTAGAAGACACAGTATTCCCAGGAACTGTTAAATTGCCTTAGAAGAGCTAGCACTAGAAGCTATAAATCAGAGGTGCTATTTACAGGTATATCCCTGATGGCTCAGCAAAGCCTGTCTGCATTCTCCCCAAAGGCTATCATTATCCCCCAGACCCCGATACTGTACAACTCAGAACTTGCAGTCTTGCCCCACCGTTTCCAGGCAGAGCCAGACCTTCATGGATGACAGTGGGAAAGCAAAAGGGGGATGTTTATCTTCTTCAACTTCAGCCCCCCAATTTCACTGTCTGACTGAGGTGCACTAAATTGAGCTGCATGAGCAATAACTCCTTTACCTTTTGTTAAATTCCTGTTGGCAGTGAGATTCAGTCGTGAACTGCAGTTGAGCCTCTGGGGCTCACTGGATGTTTCACTGGGCTGTGACCTGTGTATATGTTCTAAGTACTGCAAGGTGTGATCCGTAGCCGAATGTATCTTCCAGTATGTGTGGACAATTATTGGTGTATCGGGCTAGAGATACTACCACTAAGTGTTTTTAGATGTTATGATTCAGTACCTTTAAGGCAAGTTGTTGAACAATAAAGCCCCCTCTGCTTTGATTAATGATGCTGAATGCAAAGTCAGTGGTTAGTAAAATAATTACTCTTCAAGATGGGATTGGTTTCCTGGCCCTGTTGAACTAAATGGAAACACAGCCATTTATTGTGCTGTTACTCCTCAGGTCTGCAGTGTTGCTGTTAGAAGCAGTGCACTTCTGTTGTTTACAGTGTAAGGAAGAAAATTCTCCAAAATCCTGACCTCCTAACGACAGCAGTGGGAATGAGAGCTAACCAGTGCCTCACAAGACTGACTCCCCATATACGCCGCTTTTCTGTCATTTCTGAGATGATGGTACCTGCATCCAGTTACACAGTTTCACGTAGTGTCACCTCACTGTCAGAGGACTAGGTCACTAAATCAAGTGTAAAACTGCATCTATGAACCAAGGAACAGGCTTCCTTTTTAGATTCAGCAGTGGTAGAGGGGAGGAAGAAGTGAGTGTGGAAACGATCCCTACGCTCTTAGGAGCCCTGTTTTATTTAAGTTCTGTAGTGTTACTACACTGATTGTTTTGTGGCATCCTAGAAGTTGTAGGCACTCGAGGCAGAAAACCTTTCACATTTAGAAGTCATTGTTCTTGCAGAGATGCTAAAACTGTTGCCTCTCTTAATTGACAACAATAAAAAACTCCAGTATTTTTGCATAAACATGTGGGAATTATTATAGACGGAGGAGGGGACAAGGGTGAGACTGAAAGGGAAGGGGGTATGAGAGCAGACCAGTCTGGAGATAACATGATGATTACATTTTTGTGGTTTCCTTCAAAGTCAAAGCGTCACGGGTGAACATACAAGAAGGAAGCAAAGGAAAAAAAGGTTTGATGATTGGCACAGGCGGTTTTAATGAGAACCAATCTTAAGATCTAATACTGTGGCATGGAGAAAAAGCATAAAAGAACTTGGAAAGTCAGACATCACCTGACTTTTAGGAGTGTCAGAAAGCCAGACAGCAGAGCTTTCAGGGTCTGTGGAGATAGCCTGAAAGTCACACTGACAGGTAAACTGCTTATTTAGTTAATCCTCCTGATCTGTTTTGAGTCCTCTGCAGATTTGCAACACGTTCAGGCTGTGCTGCTAGACGACAGCTCTCTTTGGTCTTCTAGCTGTCTTCTATCCTGCCTTTCCACTTACTCAGTGGAAAAAGACCTTTCTATTTTCTCAGGAAAAAGAGCATGAAGTATGGCATTCCTCTTTAGCACCGTACATTAGCTGGGGAACTATTTTCAGTGAGTTTGATATAAATGTGTATTACTTGATGACTGATGTAAAATAAAATTAATTGATATCTGCTTGCCACGGATTAACTTCACAATGCATCAGGAGGCATATAGGGCCTCGAAACTCTACAATACATGCTGAGGAAAGATTGTACAAAGAGGCTAGTATGCAGACGGGGTTACAATGAGGCACCCCAGCTCACTTTTCTTACCAGTTCCCACTAGCCAGGCTGATGTATGCTTGTTTTTACATTTTTAGATCATCCAGTTTTATTCCCAGTCTGGAGTCCCTCTTACTCCACACTGGAAAAAATTGTGCCTACAGGTTTCCACTGCTTGAGGTTCATACCTTCTGCTCCACTTGCCCACATCAAGCTGGGTGCTGTGTGGATAAAAACAGTGGAGAAGCCTGTACAGGTACTTGCCATTTGTTCTGTATTTCCTCAGACTGCTGACTTCATTGCTAAATGTTAATCAAGTTTTCCACCTTTTATTTAAAACATGCTTTAAGCAAGCCAGCACTTCATCTTAGGCTACTAACTGTGCACTTCCATCACCAGATTACTTGAAAAATGTCATTTTCTTTTGGAATTTCTACCTACTTCTAAAGACAGCTCAGTTTCTTCTTTAAGAAGCTCAAAACTATAAAAGGTCTTATTGTCCCTGCTTGGCAAACTGATTCACAGTTTCTGTCGCTCCTACTCCTGCCTTTACATTACTGTTTTCTGGGATTTTTTTTTTTTCAGAGAAGCACTTGGGGGACTTGCTGAGGAGTATGAGTCAGGTACGGTTTTGCTAGACTGACAGAAGGAAGAATCACCAAACCCTAGTCAGAGCATACATGAAACACCGAAGAAGGGTGGATGAGGTATTTCACCTGCAGTCGTCACTCGCTGTTTATATCCCACACAGGTGGGATCAGGAAGCAGCGCTGGAGATGAGTGGGATGCTTTGGGGGAAGCCAAATCGCTGTGACAGTGCTCTCCTGTCAGGCAGGAGAGGCAGCGGCACCCACTTACAGGCCAACTCCTGCTTGAGTCAATGGGACTGTCTCCGTGCCTCAGGCCTCGGGTTGCTAAAGAGAGGTAGTTCAGCTCCAATTGCCTACCGACTTTTCTGTTAACACAAAATGCTAAGGTACGTGTGTTCCAGACTCCCGGAGAAAGCTCTAGAAACAAAAAATCTTGCGGTAATATTTTATTGCTGGTGTTCAACTAGGTAGCTCACTCACCCAGCGTTCAGAAACACAGATGGCTTGAGATCCTTCTCTTTCCTCTCCACCTTTTTCTCTCCTTCTACTGTCTTTCCTGGTTAAACTACAGGGCCAGGTATGCTCTTCTGCAGCCGTGCTTCCGTGCTGGGATCGCTGCCTGCTCTGTTTTGCAGCCCCCACTCCTCCAGCACACTCACAGCCCTGCCGTTGCAGGTGTGCCACTGCCACTCCAGCTGGGTACGGGAAAATTACTTTGTGCTACAGGCAAGGAGGGGAGTGGGATAATGGAGCTGCGGTTTCAGGGGATCGTTACTGCCGTGCTCCCACCCCCGTCACTCTGACTGAAACCTTCAGTATGAGGCCCTGGAAAATTCAGGTTTTCTTTCTAATGGAAAATACTGCTTCATCATAGGGTACCTGGCCCGGCATTGCCTGTGGACTCGGAGAATTATTAGGCTTTCAAGCAACTCTGTTGTTTCAGTTTCAGTGTTCCAAGTGCCAGCAAGAACAGGCAGGAGCATGGGGAATATTGCAGAACAGCCAGTACAGCCTGATGTGACAGCACTGTCTGCTAACAGTCCCGATTAGTATTTGTAGCTGCTACCACCAGGATGCCTGCAGAGCTTTCATGGGTCAGCAAGCAATGATTTTGAGGCTAATTATTATTGAAGAGAACTCCATCTTGTAGGATTTTGAATATAGTTCCTTTTTGCCTGATAACAAAAGTCTCTCGCATAGCAGAGAAAGGACTGCTGCATGAAGCAGGTGGGAGAAAATTTCCATTAGTGAAGAAATCCTGGCTTTTATATATTGATAATTCTCCCGGAATGTCTCACTGCTACATGTGAGCCTGATCCTTCAGCATAATTCTGCAACAGAACAGTCAGTGGGAGGTTTGCATTTTGATTTCAGGGAAAAAGGAATCGAGACTTTGTTTTGTATGGATTATATGAACTCCTGAAATCAAATTCCACTTTCCATTTGCAAATAAAGCTTTCACTGGCTACAGCTGGATTTCTGTTAGGATTTTCTGAAGTAAAGTTTAGCCCAGTGAATTCTTCGGAACAGCCTCAGTATTTTAGATGACTTTTACTTTTCTGTGCATATGCCATTCTTCACAAAATGATTCACAAAGAAGCAGCATGGTTGGCATGAGTAAATGAAATATGTCGGCCAGCTGAAGAATATTTTCCTATCACTTTTCAAATACGGCTACACTGAAAACCAAAATCATGAGAAAAATTTCATGTGAAGAACTTGGGGTTGATTTCAAGCCACCTGACTTCACTTTGGTTTTGCTCCTTAAAATTACCTAGAAAATACCATAATCTTCTTTTTTGTACAGCTGGATGAGAGCCAGACCTCTGGCTCCAGAGGTAAAGGGCAAAAACTAAAAAAATCCTGTCTGAACAGGCAGCTCCACCCTCTTCCCCAAGTCAGCTTGGCCTTTTGACAGAAAGTGAGCTCTGAAGCAAATTCATTCATTGCCTTGTTTTTGGACAAAACTCAAAATTCTGAACTCACACCACAGGGAGACCATTTCCATGAAATTCAGCATACTATTTTATCATCCTTTGTCTTCCCCTATAATCAGATAAAATTAGCATTTGGACAGTGATTAATCAGATTAGTCATTTTAATTGCTTTTATCAAACAGAAAAAACCTGTGCTGGAAAAGTAGCATTGTCAAAGGAAAGTGATAGCCTTATGAGCAGATTCAAAAACAAGCTCCATGTTGTAATCCAGCGGGGGGGGGACTGTTCTAGCCAGGTATCTGAAATAAGAAGGGTTAAGTAGTCCATTGAGCTCTACATTTGATCCCCACCAAAACAAATGGGAGAGAGGGAGAGAAGAAAATAGGGAGGGCAGTCCATATTCAGTCTATGTGCTCCCACAATGGACTAAAGTTTTGGTCTCCCTCACAGCATATTATTTCTTTTCATCTTTTGCTTCTTGATGTTATTTCTTATGCCTTCCTAAACTCCTTGAGCCCTTGTGAGATGACCAACCCACCATGGCACCAGAGACAGACTGAGATTGCATTCAGATTCAGCAGGGTGTTATGTGCAGAAAGGCAGAGGTCCTGATATCCCTGTAGTTTGCTTAAGCGTCTGCTCAGAGCACACACACCCTGTCTTTCTTCAGCTTGTATTTTAGCTTTTCTGATTGCAGAATCAAGGTGTAGCTGTGTCCGTGCGGCATGGGATAAAGAGGCTCATTCCTTGCTGATAATGGCTTGAGAGAAGCCAAAATAAGAGGACAGACCCTGGTGCTCAGAAGTGCTGCCACATCTGACAATTTAGATAAGACCTGAAGCTGTCTGAATGCAAGAAAGCCACCAAAAGCTCCAACAGCCAATTGTTTATATAGCTGCCAGACCTTGGCTTCTCAGTGGATAGAAGTAATGGTGTTACCTCCAAGAAATGTCTAAAATGGATGCACCATAGTTACTTCTTTCCAATGGCTGCATAAGAAACCAAAGTATGGAAGTCCAAAATAACAAGGGATCCAAGAGGATCCAACTTCCAATATGCAGTAAGACAGATCTAAAGTACCTCGTGCTAATATAAGAAGAATGAATGTGGCCCAAAAAATTTAGGAAAGCTTAGAAAATAATGTAAAGAATGAACAGGTTCAAGACTGTTTTTTACTGAATCCAGATCAAATCTATTTAAGCATATGCAAGATAAGGTACGTGAATAATGCCTGAAATAATGCCCCAAAATATTTTTGTGTTGGATCAAGCAAAAATTATGAATTAAGGATCTCATCACATACGAGTGCTATTCAACCACACGCTTCTACCCTCCCCCAACTCCCCTGTGCAGTTCCACCTAGCAGCACCCACTTCAAGGCCTCAGACAGATCCTTTATGAAACCTCTGCATTTCACCAGTCCAGAGACCAGTCTGATCATGTCAGAAACTGGAGAAGCAGGGCTGGCCCCAAGTGGACAAAACTGGTTTTCATCAAGAAGTGTCAGCACATTAAAATCAAAGCTCTACTCCAAGAAGATCCTACTTTCATCAAATCCATAGTTGTTCATAAACCCAAGATACAGCTCTGAGCAAAATGGCAAAATCCATTTTCCTCCCCTTAGGGAAGGGACATGGTCAAGTCTTACTCAGGCAGTCCTTTGCAGCATGGCTGGCTCGGTGCCCAAACCATAGGCTTACAGGATGCTCTCGTGGAGCTCTTCATAAATAATTGCACATTCACTGGAAGAGGAATGTCTTCTGTAAGACAGGGGAATACTCTGTACTATTAACCACTAATGGTAGTTTCTCTAATCAATGATCAGCTCTAATTACCCACCATGGTCTTCACTACATTAAGTCATTAATCCCACCACTTCCAATAAGAGGTAAGAACAATTTGCATGAGGAAGAATTCACCAAGTTGTTGCAATAGTTCACTAAGTCTAGTGTCCTTTTATTGTGAGTTGTATTTGAGTATATCTCTACGTGGATCTTTAACTTCAGGCAATGCTATCTGTAACACAAGAGGCTCTCACTCACCCACTTAACGTGTTTGAAATTATACAAGAAAATATCTGAGCCAGTAACCAGGTATTTTGATACATGGCATTTGTACTGTAAAAAATAGTAACTTATTAATCTTCAAAAAGTGACAATCTGACCCTGTAAACTTTAAAAATTGCCTATTTGTGAGTGAATTGTTCTCTTGGTGACTAATCCACACAATCACGTAATGCTCTGATTCATTTTGTGATACCATTCACCACAGTAAGTCCTATCAAGTTGTTCCTATCAGTTCCTGTCAGCCAGGCTTTTTGGGGAAGGGTTTGGGGAACATAGCTAAAGTTCCTACTAGTCTCTGACAACAGCACTGCATTTGCTTCTTTTTGTTCTAGCGGAAGGCTTGACCTCCAAGGAGATAGTGTTTAACCTCTAGACTCAAATGGAGTTTGAGGTCTTATGCTGGTAAGAAGGTATGAAAGTGCAAGGTAAAATCCTTTACTCCAAGAATCAGGAGGACTGATTCATAGCAAGATAACGAGCGAACAGATAAGATATTGAAGGTACAGAAATATACATAAGGCACATAGACTGGAAACGTGATTTTTTTTCTGTTTAAGAAGTGGTTTCTCAAATATTACAACGGACTGCAGAGCCCACAAGAGAACAGCACAAGAAAGAGAAGACAAAGGAGGGGGACCAGGAAGAAGGAGCTACAACTGATGCACATGCTAGCAAGGCAAAACTGAGCAGGGACACAAAAGTAGGTAGTCTATTGCTGAAGGCACACGTCCTCTGGCTCAGTTAGTCTGTGCTGATGGTTAGGCAGTGGTCCTACTACCAGTCTGCTCATCTCCATCCCTCCCTCCGAGTATGACACTCACCACCATTACTTAGCATCAGGCAAGAAGGAGATGAGCATGGATGGGGAGACAGCAATGCTGTTACTGTTATTCCAATCCCTCTTCTAGTCAGCTGCCCACCTGAGTATGACTTAGATATTAGATGCATTAGGAGAAACACTCAGTCATTAGCACCTAGCCTCAATGGAAGGATAAGAGACAAACGAGATATGTGAAGGATGAAAAAACCTAACAAAATCCACCTCTTTACCCAGACCTTTATTAACTCCCTCAGCAGCAAACAAGCCGTTTTCTAGGCATTAGCTGAAACTAGCTTGTTTTGCTATGCTTTAACAATTCCAAGCTAGTTTCTGTCCCTTGACACAGTATCTAAAAATTCCCACTCCACACAGCAATTGCTGTAATAATAACAATACTTACATTTCATTATTTAACCTCATGCTATTCGTTCATGAGGATTAGTGCTTAATTAATTAGAAACACTTAGCATTTCCACTTAGCACTTTACCTCTTCAAAGCATCATACAAACGATACCTAATTAGGGGCAGAGCTCCACAGACACTTCACATCAGGACTTTCCTTTGACAGCTCTGCATCCCAGACTCGCTGATGTAGTATAGCCCAAATTCAAGCTGAAAGCCCTATCGACTTCAGCAGGAACCAGGTAATGCCCTGGCTATCAAGTGACTATCTTTGCAAATTACTTTTCTTTCCTACTGCTTCTGGTTGCTTACTGTTTATCCAAGGATCTAATTATTGGCTAATATGACCGGTGATAACAGGAACCTTTTATTAATGTTATCTGCAAAACCTTCATTCTTCCGTTAGTGAAAACCTTATTCTCAGTCAGCTCGTTGAACTGCAGTTGGGATGGAAAATGTGTTAACTGCAAAAACAGATTATAAAACGTCAATCCAGAGTTTTTAAGGGAGACAGGGCTTTCAATCCATCAGTCAAATGCCTGCTATGAAACTGCCTTTCTTGTAAGCACCCCAGGGTGCTACACCACATCAATAGACAATATAAACACAGAGCTTTTATGGTTCACTTTACAATTGGACATTGACTCTGAACCTGTGAAACAGAAAGGAATTGAATTTCATGACCAAAGAGGATAATGTGCACAGGATTAAGTAGACAACACTGGTAGAAGCCGGAAAGCAGCGTGGCTTTGGATGTTGATAGAGAGATTAAATTTACAAATAAGAAACCAAAGGAATAAAAAAATTTGAGTAAAGTCTTGTAAACCAGGAGTAGTACTCAAAGCTTCATATTAATCCACTATTTTTTTTCAGATAATCAAATGTGCTGATGGATTTATTCAAAGTCCACTGATCAACTGGCCCCTGACCGTGGAAATGGAACAGAGAGAGCCCTAACTATGTACTCACTCCAGCCAAGAGATAGTATGGAAAGAAATTTCTGCAGGAATCAAACTGGAAGAAAAAGAAAACGTTCATCACATTTCAAGAACTTGTCTAGTGCCTCAGAGTATCTCTTCACAGGGCAGTGGCTAGCAGTGCCGCAGCCTGGAGCTGCTGTTGCTCAAACCTGCTCCAGAAGAAAGCAACAGATCCAATACAGCAATAATACTGCTTCCAGCTCAGTGGTGCTGTGGTGTGTCACATGCCCGTTCCTGCTCGCATCAGCAAGGTCACGCAGCATTCTCAGGAGGTCTTTCTTGCCAGATGATCCACAGTCTGATAGGTATTAGAAATTTAAATGGTTCGGTTCTTTGAAAACTGACTGTACTGAACAGCATCTGACCCAACCGTTTTGGCACTGAACTCTTCCACAAGGATAACTCTGTACTGCTAACTGCAGTGTCTTTGTGTCCAAAATATGCCGTGTTAGTGTTACCACTAACTTCTGACATCCCAGGAGTTCAGAATAAAAAAAAAAACACGTGCCTTTTTACTCCTTAATATAATTTCATTTAAGCGACAGATGGATGAGATCCTTATTGACATATTCAGCCTCAAGCTGCAGCTTTGATATTCATCATAGACTTTTCTGGGCATGTACATTTGGAGTGCAGGTATTTCAGTACCAGCCTCTCATCTTCCACACAGTCCTCCCAGATTTTTTTTCCCCTTACTTAGCTTCAGCTTCAACCATCTGATGTTCCCTTGCCCCCAGTTACCACTGCCCAGCACTCCCTTGTCTCAGACACCAAAGAGCCTCACCAGCCCTAGCCAGCTCTCTGTCACTGGGTTATCCTGCAGCCCTTTCCAGTGTTTACCACCCAGGACCCACCCCAGCCTGCCCACGACAATCCCCCAGGATCACTTCTGCATTGGTTAAGGCTGGGTCCACTGATGTATACAGTACAAATTCGGTAAATCATGCACCTTCCTCCTTACAAACTTGCTAAAATGTAACACTCAAACAAAACTGTCAGCTATGGTCATTGCTCATCAGGCAAAGATACCTGGTAATTAGCATAAACATTGGATCTGGCCATTAACAAATGCATTATGAACCTACTACAGAGGCTAATTCAAGTTATTATCTAGGTAACTGTGCTTCTGTTTTCAGCACAAGGCTGTCACATGGCCCTCTCTGATCACTTTTGTATTTACATTTGCTGAGCATCTGTCCCAGCATCTCCAGGCCCTGATGTTTTTGGGGAACACACGCTGAGATATTTCCTGGCTGGGGTCAACTTCCAAAGCTGGAAATCTGTTGGGTGCAGCTCAAGATGTGAACCAAACACAGACATGAAAACACGATGAAGACAAAAGCCTGGCATTTGAAAGGCAATTCTCTTCTCTGGCGTACGACAAAAATAACTATTAAAAATGGAAAAAATACAGCAAACACTGCTGAGCAACTAATAGCACGTACTCAGGAAAAAAATATGAATAAATATGATGACTTAGATATTTAGAATTTTACTTCTTGTATTTCACTTAGCACAATGAAAAATCTTGGTCTGTTTAATCTGTCCTGCAGTTTTTAGTCCCTCTGTCATTAGTCTATATTCATACACTTCTGTGGGGTGTGGGTATTCAAAGCTTCATTTCCATTGTTCACAGTGCTCTCCCTGTAAGAGGTTATGTGGACGCATCCACAGAGCAGTCAGTAACAGATTGACGGAGGTCATGAATGTAACTTCCAGTATGTATTTCCTCCCGGCTTCCAGCCATCAGTGTCTAATGTCATTGGGACGATTTGTACTTTCTGGCTATCACAGCCTCCCACAGCAATGAATTTCATGATGGATATTGATTGCATTAAGTCGTACATGTGCCTCCCCTGTTGCTTCATCAGAAGAAAATGCTCCTGCTGCTGCACTGTCACGGTGCACAGTATTAGTCTCGCAATTTAGCCTGCACAAGGCGTGCTGGATGGATTGTTTGATGACTGCCACTACAAGACATCCTAATCTCCTTCCCTAGTGAAATTGCTCGGTGCTAGGGTTAATACTGAAGTGCAAGCCAGCTAAAGCTACCTTTTTAAAACTACCTTTTTAACTACTCCATTCACCTTGTGGTGAATGGAGTCAAATCCAGTTGGAGGCCGGTTACTAGTGGAGTCCCCCAGGGCTCAGTGCTGGGGCCGGTCCTCTTTAATATCTTTATCGATGACCTGGACGAGGGGATCGAGTGCACCCTCAGTAAGTTTGCAGATGACACCAAGTTAGGTGCGTGTGTCGATCTGCTCGAGGGAAGGAAGGCTCTGCAGGAGGATCTGGATAGGCTGGACCGATGGGCTGAGGTCAACTGCATGAAGTTCAACAAGGCCAAGTGCCGGGTCCTGCACCTGGGGCGCAACAACCAACCCCAAGCAGCGCTACAGGCTGGGAGATGAGTGGTTGGAAAGCTGCCTGGCCGAGAAGGACCTGGGAGTACTGGTTGATAGGCAGCTGAATATGAGCCAGCAGTGTGCTCAGGTGGCCAAGAAGGCCAACAGCATCCTGGCTTGTATAAGAAGCAGTGTGGCCAGCAGGTCTAGGGAGGTGATTGTCCCCCTGTACTCGGCTCTGGTGAGGCCGCACCTCGAGTACTGTGTTCAGTTTTGGGCCCCTCACTACAAGAAGGACATGGAGGTGCTTGAGAGAGTCCAGAGAAGGGCAACGAGGCTGGTGTGGGGTCTGGAGAACAAGTCTTATGAGGAACGGCTGAGAGAGCTGGGCTTGTTCAGCCTGGAGAAGAGGAGGCTCAGGAGAGACCTCATCGCTCTCTACAGTTACCTTAAAGGAGGCTGTAGCGAGGTGGGGGTTGGTCTGTTCTCCCACGTGCCTGGTGACAGGACGAGGGGGAATGGGCTAAAGTTGCACCAGGGGAGGTTTAGGTTGGATATTAGGAAGAACTTCTTTACTAAAAGGGTTGTTAGGCATTGGAATGGACTGCCCAGGGAAGTGGTTGAGTTGCCATCCCTGGAGGTCTTTAAAAGACGTTTAGATGTAGTCCTTAGTGATATGGTTTAGTGAAGGTCTTGTTAGTGTTAGGACAGAGGTTGGACTAGATGATCTTGGAGGTCTCTTCCAACCTAGACCATTCTGTGATTCTGTGATTCTGTGATTATAGGGTAGGCTCCAGGCAAACATGGTTGACATAGTTACACTGGGTATGCATTTGACTTACAGTCATATCGCTATGCTTTTTCTAAGCACAGCCTTTCAGTGAATGAATTTCAGTTGAAACATTTCTGACAAGGGCATTTTCACAAGTACTATTACCCCTCACATCCCAGTTTTGTTTTCTTACCTTTGTGGTCCACAACTTCACCGTCCAGTCAAATGATGATGTGACAAAGAGATGGGAAAAGTCAATTGGACCCACTGCCATGTGACAGTTGATTCCCGTGACAGGTCCTTGGTGGCCTTCAAAAATTTCACCAATGCCAGCTTTGCTGCAGGAGGAAGAGACATTTTCATTCAGAGTGAGTTAACATTTTTTTTTTTATTTTTTAACATCATTTTGTTTTGTTCCTTTTAAAGTTCCATTTAATCTATAGAGCTCTCTCCTTTCAGTAAGGCCTTTGCCTGCAGAGGCTTACTGCTGTGGGCACAATTAATACTCAGGATCCAGCACAGGGAGATATTTTCCCTTCACTTCTCAAGACTTGCATTACTGACTTTTATGTACACTGCCTGCTACTATAGCATGAAATATCATTTATGTATAATTATAAAATAATTAGAAATTATAATTACACTACAGCTTATACATCTGAATATACCATTATTACAAGGAATAACCATTAAAATAAAAATGCAAATATGTTAATGACTTATAATTTGCAATTCTTTTTCTCTTAAATATCTAAAATAACTTTGCACAGCAGTCAGTCAAGTCACTAGGAAGTAAATCCTTTTTCACAAAATATGAAGGAACTATTCGCATGATAAGATATCACAGTCATTAATTTGAACATGGGAAGATGTGCATTTCACCAGCATGAGGCTAGAATAGTTATTAGGAAGAAAAAGTACAACTCTATGTAAAAGAGAACACGTGCAATTTTGTTCTTCCTGTAAGCAAATGATGCCAAATTGGTTCTCACTTCTGTCTCACACTGTACACAGAAAGGGGAGTGATGAAACTACCTTTTTAGTTACATGATTATACAAAAATTGCAAAGGGAAGAAAAGGCTTTAAAAATAGCCACAGCTCTTACAAGGCTGCCAGCCCGAATAGAGAGGCCCCAGAGCTGAAGAGCTGCCCTGAGGGAGGCTGGTCCCTCACCCCACTCAGCAGCGCTGCCTGCGTGGTGTCCCCGGCCTCTCCTGTTGACCAGGGGAGCGTGGCCTCCCTTGGGCCCCCCTGGAGCCCATGCAGTACGTGCTGCTAGCATGTGTGCCTGAGGTGCTCGGTACAAAACCTGTCTGGTTTCATCCCCCTCGGCCTGGCACGCACTTGGTGTGATGAGAACTTCTCGAGCACCGAGCGCACCTCACGTATCTGCTGGGCTTTGACACCCCTTTTTCCAGAATACCACAGCTCTCTGCTGTGCTGTGCTGAGGAACACACGGGCCTCTGGAAACAAAATGGGGATGACAGCAAAAAGCTTCAGGGAAGACAGGTGGGAATGGACTAAGAGCGTGTTCTTTGATGGTCAGCAGAAGGTTTGCTAAAAAGGTGGAATAACAAGAGGATCTGACACCTTCCTGCTCTTGTGAGGAACAAACCAGGCACCTTTGAAAGATCAGAAGTGAGAAATGCCCTGGGGCATGCTTCATTTATCCCAGCAACCCAAGACTAATTCAAACCATCAGCTACCACACAGCCTACCAGTGTAATGCCTAAATAGACACGATATTGCAACACTGTCAGTAGGATAAAGAAAAAAAATATGTTAATATAAAAAATATTTTGAAGAAAATATATGTAAAACTGTGATCGTACAACTTTAGGAACTTGTAATAGAAGCCTTACAATCTTAAACCACTGTTTAAACCACTGTCAATGCCTATTTGGTCAACCAAAACAGGGACTATGATAAAACACGAATTCAAATAATATTGCGAACTACAGAAGTGAGGGTTCAGCTTTAAAACTATCAGTGAAAAAGTCTGTTCTTTACAGAAGCCATTCAAGTGTCCCAGAGGATGAAACTGCTACCAGAAGCTAAGAGAGCACACAAGCATCCTGCAGATTGTTGCAGCGAACAGAAGGAATTGATCTCTGCAGTGGCCTGTGGTGAGAGTCTCTTGCTCTTAACTGCAGCCTTAAAAAGTTTACAGGGTGCAAAATAGGGAACTTGTTTAAATTATGAACATGGATTTGCACCTTAGAAGCAGAGAGAAGATCAGGGCTGAACAGCACAGCACTCAGATCCTTGTCATTAGGAGATGTATCTATACTTGGAAAAACAGTATTTCAGCTATCGTTCCAAATGCTAATAGAAAATATTTGAGAGACTAAGATTTTCCCAGGTCATTTTTTCAAGTCTTGTATTAATGGCCTGCCTGGGCAAGTCAGACATGTTATCTGCAGAAATTTAGGGCAGAAGAGCAAAAATACTGTAAGGCTGAACCCTCCTGAACAACACTGAGGTAAAATTTGTGTCTGAGTTAAAAGGATGCCCTGGGAAACAATGATCCTAACAGCCTCCTCCTTGGTGTAGTCAGACAAGAAAAAATATAATCATGCATACAAATTCAAGGGCCTGAGAAAGAGCAGTTCAGTCATTCAGGGTTGTAGTTAGCCCCCCAGGACAGGTTACAGTCAACCACACACCCAAAGAGTGAGGCATGCCCAGGAAAATTGGAGCAGCACTGCTTGCTCCATCCTCACTGCTGGCCTCAGTGCTGGCCTGGGCAGGCAGACTAGCTCAGCCCTGGTGTGTTTTTCTCTGGCTTGCCTCCACTGGGGAGGATTTCTGGGGACAAGGGCAGATTTTTGACCCTAGCTGTAGCATTAAACAACTACGCTGTGTGAGGGAGCACAGTCCTGGGAGAGGGTCTGCCCAAGCCCATATGTCTTCGTGGCAGGCTGAGGCTACGTCTGACAAATACGACAGCTCAGACTGCAGCCATATGATGGGCCACAGCTCTTGTCTTGCCCTCCAGTGGGCATCGGACATCTCCAAACTGCCTGCCAAGAGCTCGGTCTCTGGTCCGGCTCCACAGGTGGCCATGCACTGGGCCCCAAGTGCCATGCTCTGCTTCTCACACACAGATATATATGCCCATGGTGGCTTTTCTCTGCTGTCTGCCTGTGGAGACTGAAGATGAAGCTGAGGATGGTAAAAAATAAAGCGGATTACCATCTCTTACAAGTGGTTTAGGCCTGATTACCCTGCAACAAAACTGTCTCTTAAGGCCTGATTCAACTTGCCCAGACTGAGACATCTACACCTGAGCCAGCTGTCTAGACTTCCGTTATAATCGCAGCTGAGAAGGAGGCATTTCTAAGGTGCCAGTCATCTCTTCTTCAAGTGGATGGCTGCGAAAGGTGAGAGAAATCAGACCTTCCCAGCAGTTATTGCTCCCCACTGACTACAAAGGGAGCCTGGGGCAAGCACCCCGTGTAAACAGCTGTAACACCGATGCACGAAGTTGGGCAGCTCCCATCCCTCTCCTGTGAAGCAGAGCAGCACAGATCCTGTTGATCCAAGAGAAAAAATCTAAACACTCTCCGCACACACACTTGGCTACCTCACACCAGCACAGACAGACAGAGTCACAGAAGTACAAAATGCTAAACGTCACCTTCCATGCCTGCAGGCTGTGTAGACTGTTCCCTCTTCACTGCCAACAACGAAGTTATTGACGTCTCCGGTTGGGAAGGCCATTCCTGTAACCGCCACCGGTTTGGACTTGTTGTACACCAGCTCCATGCTCTCCTATCAAAACAAGGCTTCATTATTATTCCACAGCTGTCCTTTTCTTTGGCTTTTTTTTTTTTCCTTTTTTTCTTCTAAATCAGTTCTAAATGTTATGCAGAGCAGCAGGAAGGGAAGAAGAAATTGTCTGACCCAGTCACGCGATTTTGGTTTCTGCACAGGACGTTGCAAGAAGATGCAATGTCTCAAACAAGGATGCAGTGCTCCTGCCATCCCTGCCGCTGTCTGTCATGTGTTTCAGAGCAGCTGCAATGCACTGGTCTTTGCTACATCATCGTAAATCAGGCAGAGATGACAGGTGAGAATTTAAAATGTAATGGTGCAGAAACTAAAGATAATACCTTAATGGTTATACTTGCCAGCCCCAGGCTCTAATAAAAAATACAATACCCTTGTATTTACAAACATTTTTGAAATCAGTTGTTTTTCAGGAAACACATGTAATGTCATGTGCACCTGAGGCATTTATCAGTGACATTTGTCGCTTTGCAGAACAGCATTAAAAAGTCGGGGTCATGTCACTCCTGCCACTCTAAGCATTGTTTTTCAGGGATTTTCTGAGGTAACCACAAACGTTCTCTCTAGAACCCAGCATCAAGCTATAAACCAGCAAGCATATTTTCTTTTCTTCTATTTTCTAGCTATATTTCAAAGTAAATCAGCATGCCCATTTTGCTATTTCAAGTACAACCAGCATGAGTAGTTTGCGGCTGTTGCAAGATGTGTCTGCTTTGAGCAGATTTTGCACAACCCTAAGCTTTTTGGTTGTGCAGCCTAAATGGTGTAACCCAAGAATCCACAAAGGGGCTGGATGATTTACCAATTTTCATTTGCAGCTATTCAAGTGCGTATGTTTTCTGTGTTTAAAATGCCTGACCTGCTACTCTTCTCGCGCTAAAGACTGTAGCATTTTTATCAGAAGGGATTTTTGCTGTAGCTAAAGAAAGTGGGCGTCCCTGTGGGAGGAGAGGGCTGCAAATCCACAGAGAAACTCTCGCTTGATTTATATTTTTATTTCAAATACATTTGCTTCTATTAAAAAGGCAAAATAAGACCTGGAAAATGCATTCGCAGCGCACCTGTGAGCCGTATATCTCTGCAAAAATCTTCTGGGGTGAGATCATCATTTAGTCTCTTTAGATATGCCCAGATACTGTGGTGGACTCTCTCCTGCCTGTGCCTACATGGTGGCTGTACATGAGTTCTCTGGATCTATGTCTTTGGAAAGTTTCGTACTGACACAAATCAGCAACACTCTACTCCTCCCAGTTTAAAGCTATGGCATGTAGCTTGACGTCAAGTCCTGGGCCTTACTTTTCAAGACCACCATGAGCCATGCGCCAGATTTCAGCGTAATGTGGGGTGTGTTCCCAGCCTTGCTGAAAGCCAGTTTTGGAGCTGGGAAATTCCATCTGAGTAATGAAGTTCTGGAACTGAGATGTTCACAAATCGCTCACTCGAAATCTAGTGCTCCAGGAAGTGAACACATATGGGTGGGATTTATCTTTAAAATGTTTAAGTGAGAAATGGGGCAAGGGATTCAGGTGCCTAAACACAGATGTCTGGACCGTTTTAGATGCCTCCACTTTTATTCCAGAAGTGCAGTGGTTTCTCGTAGTTCCAGGACACAACTACCAGACCCATAATGTTGTCTCAGAGGAGCGTGAGCAACAAGATCTAACTTTGAAGTTGGCCTCACTCTGAGGAGGGGATTAGATGGGATGACTTCCAGAACCAACTTACAGTCTAAAATTTGACAGTTCTGTAACCCAGAATATCTAAAATGGTATTTCACACCGGGATGGGAGGAACTGTCCTCTGTAAGTGCCTAGTCTCTCTTTGCATTAACTGTAAAGGGAACTCAGATGACTAGCTTAGACCTGACATGGACCTTTAAACAGATAAGATTAGGAGAGAGGAGTCCCACATTCTGTGTCAACACTGAAAAGCAAATAACTCAAGAGTAATTGCACATTAATGCATGATTAATGGATGATTAATGGAATCATTAAAAGGAGTTTCTACTCAGCATTTTGAAACAAGATCAGATCCTATGATGTTTAATAAAAACAGTAATAAAATATTTTTTTCTAAGAAAAGAGAAGTAAAAAATGAATGATGGGTTGGAACAGAAAACATACTACTCCAAAAGATAACACTTTAAAGATGATTTCTATAGCGCCTTTTCAGCATCAGATTCTTTGTTTAGTTTCCATTATTATAATCACTAGCGGTTTGGACAATTTTCTTGGATTTCCTTTCATTTCTGATACAAAGGGGACGGGGGAGGGGAAGCAGACAATAGCAATAAACATTCCAGAGGGGGGAGTTAGCTCTGAAACTTTTGATTTGCATTGTTTTTTCCTTTGGCTACTGAAAACAGGCAACAAACTAAGCTTTCTGACTTTTGTGCCTTGGAAACGAGTGCCTAGGGTATGTTCAGCAGCAGTGCAATCTAGTCCATATTTGTTAAACAATGCTGTAGAGTAAGTACAATTTATACCACAGGCGACTTCTGTAATTACCGTGCTTTAAAACGGATTATTTCATTTTCACTTGAAACTGACCTATGTATTAACGTATTACAATAATTACATGATTTGTGGTAAAGGAAATGGGTTTTGGCTCTTAGCAGAGACTGCTGGAAGCAAGCTGTACTCTTTCAAGTGCATCCATTGGTTTTAGTTTGTATAGGATGTGAGGTTTGGCTTTTAGGAGCTATGTTCCATTAAGCAGGTACCCTGCTCTACCGAAGCTGCTTTTTTCCTGTATAGGTGAAAACAGACCCACCTGTGGAGTTGAGAGCATGTCCAGGCTCCAGGAGCACATTTTGCCATCCGTGGAGACGGTAATGAGATTGTGTGCATTCTGTGTTCCAACCACATTGACACAATACACAGGGTGCTGGAAACACATTAACACTGGAAATCAGAGAGACATTCTCACATCTTCAAAAACACATTTCTACTATTTCATACGCCACTGTAAAGAATGATTAGGTAGTCACATAATGCCTAGAAAATAGAGGACTCAGCTTTTACCAGATACAAATTTAACTTTTTTTTTTAATTTAATTTTTAAGAGGCATGTTATGGAGGTGGAAATGTTTTCAAAGTTTTTTTTTTTCAAGTTTCATTTTCTTCACCATAAAACAACCCAGCTGAGTAATGCTGTGAAAATACTGAATTATGTGGCTGAGATTTCACCCACAGGGACATGTATTATTCTGCTGATGGCTTCTGACACTGAAAATAACTGGCAGAAAAAGGCAAATTGTCCAAATGGAATCAAAATGAAAACTTTATTGAAGAAAGCAGCTGTGTAAAACTTGAACTTTTCCAGAATTTGGCTTGTGTGCTAAATATTTGCAAATGTACTTCAACAGAAAAATGTGAACTAGTCCATCAGCATTCTCCAGTATTGGCCAATGTACCTTTTTTTAGATCTGTCATTACAAATGTAGAGTGGCTAAATTTGGGGTGTTACACCTGGTTCGTCATATCGTTGGTCCACAGAGGCTGAATTCCACTTAGTATGCAATAATGAAACTTGGTCTATTCATTTTCCAAGAAGCCTGGTAACGTTTTGAGCCTAAAGTGTCATCTGATATCTGATGGTGACATATGAGGGATGGTTCAAGTTCAGCCATCTCCACAGTGAACAATCAGTCAGACTGAACAATGGAATTTAATTTCCTTTGACCAGTACAAGTGATAGTGATGAATTAAGAGTAAGACATATACACCAAAGAAAAACTGTGATTCTCTGGCTCCTGTGCAGGTGAATAGAAGACTTGTGTCTCCAAGAAAAAAAAAAAAAAAAAAAAAGAAAAAGAAAAGAAAAAAAGAAAAAAAAGAAAAGCTTTTCACTAATATTTTTCTTATTTAAAGAAAATTGGGATCACCTTAAAATAGATCCCTACACAGCTTCCAAGGGAACTCCATGTAGGGTTAGAAACCTAGCGTTTGGTCCTACAGAAATGAATGACAGAACTAGCACTTATTTAAGATTCCTTGATGCTGGTCACCTCTGTAGCCAGTAATGAAAGGCGAAATCTTCAGAGCACTGGCCAGCTGCCAGGTTTGATACCAGAGCAGGCCCAGTAAATGTTCCTTCCTCTAAGTGCAGAAAGGGCACATCTGAACGCACAGCGCGTGTGCGCACACGCCGCAGATGGACTCGTTGGCCATTGCTCCTGAAATGGTGCCTTTGCTCGGACATCACCTGTACACCCCAGAGAGTGCTAAATCACAAGCTCCACCCTAAATGCTGGTTTTTCTCTCTCTCAGGATTGTTATGGAGCTGGTTTCCCCCAGACCATCAAATGGACATCAGATCATCCGTGGGACCCCAACCTATCCCTCATGTGTCTCATGTTATTCCCCTCCTACGACGGGCTAGCGGTGAGCTAATTACCACAGTGCTTAATATGATTAGTGCATACTGATGTGCGAAATTAGCATAGCCCTATTTCTTAATGGGTGTTTGACCTTCAGTAGGCCAATGGGGACAGAAGGGGTGGGAGGGAGCTAATGCAACCAGTGTTGCAGCTCGAATATTTAGGGGGAAGGCAGAAAGCGAGCCATGTCATTCCATCAGCACCTCTGTGTGCCAGGTCTGGCTTTAATCAAGGTTGCCAACCATCAATTTCATGCACAATAAAACTCACGGCAAAAATGAAAAGACCTAAGGAGAATGGATGAAAAAGACAACCAACTGTATGTAACAGAAAGTCTAAACAGGCTCCTTCCTTTCAAAGGGTCGCTGCCAGCTTGCTTTTATTTATTTTGGAAATGAAATCATCATGCAAAAGGGTTTTGTCCTAATTAAAATTTCCTGTTGTCCCAAGTGCAGATGTGTGGTGGGTGTGAAAGGAAATTAGTGAGTAAGCTGCGGGTAGAATTCTCTTTCCTGGTGAATCGAAGCAGCAATCAGTGAGACTAAACTGAAGGAAGGTTTAAGTCAGAGATAGCACTGTACCTATCTGTTTCAAATGAACAAAGTGAGAGAAAAAGAAGAGAAAAATCCATTTTTTCACATATGGCATAAGTACAAATCAAAAAGTGACTATTCAATTCATTTATCCAGCAGTGCACAAAGTAACATTGCCACAGTAGAGTTGTCTTAATTTAATCCTTTTACTTGGTAGCTAGGATTCAAGCCAGCCTTTTGCAACCAAGACTTCATTTACAGTTTATGCAAGTGATTTCTATATTAACATAAAGTAAGCACTCTTTTCTTGTAAAATTTGATCACTCCTTACAAACATCATGCTTCCTCATGTTATACTGTATAAACACTTATTTATACTAATCCACGACTGCACATAAAGTGCACATCCACAACAGAAAGTAATTTATTTTTATTTGTCAAAAGCAAAACATCACATATTGTCCTATTGCAATAATAAACCCATTTTAATATATAATTCCAGGAGGTACAATTTTGTCTTAGACATTTTTGAGTGTAAACAAATTACTTCCCATTAATCTTTTCTTTTCCACTAGATTTTGAGTCCCAGTTGTTCAATTTTCAGTGATAGTCAGTTTCTTGCCATTAGTTTTCTGGTCTACTACATCTCTAAATTGCACTTCCAGGAGAGACTATTTCCTTTCATGGAGATTGAACACCATTACTGGCGATAAAATGAGCAAAAACATTAGGGAAATGAAAAGCAATGTTGAAGTTGCAACACATGGCACAGATCATTAGATTATTACATCAACATTCATGATAGTGGAAATTTAGGGAACAATATTTGTACTGCCTGGCCCACTAAGCATGTCTGTGCACACCTGTCATTTTTTAATATGAGAGACATGCCATCATAATACTGGCCCCACACCAAATCTTTTGCTTTAATTCATATGACATGGCTTTTAGACATTGTCTTTTAACTCCAGGGATTATGTTGTCACAGTCAAGTAAAAGCTGAACCTTGATCTGCAAATTCCAAAGATAAGAATCACACAACTGTAGAAGCTGGAGGTGCAAAAGATCTATCACTTTGTCTGATCCTTCTCTCTGCTAGAACAAGATTATTATCTTTCAGACTGCTTTGTGTAGTTCAGTTTCTTATGTTTCAGGAAATCTTGCACATTTTACCACATTCTTATTACATTTTTCTCCTCTTTTCAGCTTATATTTTCTTTTCCACTTCCCACTCAGGAATGGTCCCAAGCCCGGTCCCAAGATGAGATACGTTTACCATCCACAGAGTAAACCTTCCAGCTCATAGAAATAGTCTGTCTGAGTCCAAACTCTCAATTAGGAGAGCTCAAGGATGCTCAGCATCTCAGGGCAGGATGGACTGGAGCTCAGCACTATAGCAGATTGAGGACACTTTAGTAGGCCATCTAGACTTTTCTCTTCCTCCAGCAAAATATGGGTATTTTGCAATGTAAGAGCATCTTCTACTACAGATACAATCTTTGTACCATGGAGAAACTCTCTTCCTTCTCAAGCATTTTGTGCTGCTCTGCCTGTTTATCTCCCAAACATCACCAGCGTCCTGTGCCATCATCACTTTATTTGTGGATATGTTTGTGTGTTGGCAAAATGCACTTCCATGTCATTCTGTTGAAACTAACTGCCCCTCACTGTGCAAGCTCTGCTCTATGGTCCTGTCTGGAATAGAAAATGTATGTATTTCTCTACTGGAAAACAGAAGCAAACTGCCTCACAATCTTCAAAGGCACAAGTGTCTACTTACCAGACCCCGCTCATTCCTTATAACTAAGCTGACAGATATTCTTACACGAAGTGAAATAGCCAGATGATTCTAAAATAGTACAGCTACACCGCTGTGTACACCCCACAGCAGCTACAAGTTAGATCACTGTGGGTGCCTAACCTGTTTCAAGAGACAAACTTGTACAAGTAGAGAATAATAAATGATTCAAATTGTCTGCCGTGCTGGACTGACAGACACACAGCCCCTATATACCTGGCTCTCTTGCATAGGCAGTGGAGAGCAAGACTCACAGTGCCACTGTGGTGGCACACAGGGGTCTCACTCAAGTGTTGTAACTGCTCCTGCCCTCTTCCTTAGAAAGGAGGATAATCTCCCGACCTGACAATACAAAGTGTGATGGTTTAACACAGCAGGTGACTGTACATCTCCCTCATCTCTTTCTTTCCCTTCAAGGGCCAAATTTATGTTTGCATCTGTGTGGCTACCAGCACTATAGACACAACCAGATATCCCCACTTCCCTGCTGACTAATTCCTCTAAGGAAAGGATGAGGTGATTTTTATCCTTACCGTGTGAGCAGCAGCAGATAAAGGAGTTCTCTGAACTGGAGTCCTCCTGTGACTGCGATTATCCCACAACACAATTTGGCCAGAGTATGTTCCACCAACAACCAGGTTTGGGTGAAAGCGGGCAAAACAGACAGACATCACAGATGACTGGAGTAAAACAGGTAGAAAAGAAGAGAGGGGTTAGATGGCCAGTCATATTCAGTTATCCTTAAGGAAGCACGTTGTACTTAGCGTTTTGTAGTTTAAAAATCAATGCATGACTCCTATTTGCATTCCTTGCACACCAATAATTCTGCTAAACCAATAGGACACATGCAAGGAACTAATTTTGAGCCTAAAATGTGTAGTTCCATCGGTCCTAGGAAAAATAGGAACCACAGGATAAGTTTTAGTGTGATGATAAATACCTGAGATACTCTCTCCATGACAGTGATAGGAAAGTGCTTCATTTCCTTTCCAAAAGTGAGAGCTTCAAGCAACCAGATGTCAAACCAACAGAGGCTCCTGCCCCACTATTTCTCAGCAGGGAGACTTCTTCCTCTATTGCTCTTCCAACTTTTAACTCTCAAACAATTTGAGATGAGTCTGTGAGAGTCCCTCCAAAGTGCACCTCGAGGTGTGGTGCCTTGAGAGCACTGGCTGACAAGCGGAGTCTCATTGTTGGATCAATGTCTGATTTCTCTGCTTCAGAAAAGCCCTTCTCTAAGGGACTCACACTTTCCTTTACACTGGTTGAGCAGAAATTCTTGAACACTTTAATAACAGCTGGGTTGCCTTTGCACATTTTCTTTAACTGGGGATGCCAAGGAGCCAGACTGGTGTAAGAGTTGCCATCTGGTAGGGTGTTCCACAAGCCAGTATGGAGATTGGTATCTGTCCCAATTACCTCCTTCAAGTCTCTTTAAAATAACATACAATATCCAAAGTCCTCTAGGGAACAGTCCCCAGAACCTTAATGTGCCAACAAGCTACAGCCAACAGCAACAAACTGTAACTCCTTCAAGTCCTCCCTTCTCTTTTTAAGGAATTATTTTCCATTTTTATATATTGGTCCTGGTTTTGTCTCTGTTTTATGTAAATTGGAAAGCAAAAGTTACAGTATTCATATAATTTCCAGAGAATTCACATACTAATAAGGACAGTTTGCAAACAGAAGCAAATGTCATTTTTCCATGGGAAGTTTCAGTGATGCTTACAAGCCACAAAGCAAGACTTTAACTTCTGTGGCAATTGCAGTCAGAAAGTTAAATTCACTGTTAGGGGTCACATTCTTAAAATTTCATTTTCTGACTCTTTCCAACCAGTGCTGGTAACAAATCTTTGTTATAGTTCAATGACTGGATATTCTGAAGTGGTGATATTCCTATTCCATTTAATTCAGTGACAAAGGGTTAACTGTATTACTGTATGTCAGTTGCATAAAAAGCATTGCAGACATTTAAGTAAACTTTGTTGAACTGAGAACACAGGAGCTGCCAAACTGAACTAGAGCCAGTGTCTACCTAGCTGAAGATCCTGTCTCTGGCAAGAGTAGATGGAGTTATAAAACTTTGACGTGGGCAGATGTGTGGTCATCTTGCTTTCCTATGCCTCATCATGATTTCTAGCAGCTAGAGACTGGTTTCAGCTCTTACACCAGAGATTTAATAGCCTTTCCAATAGGGTTGGAATTAATTATGCTAACTCTTGATGTTTGCAACTAGGTTAATAAGAATAAAGCAAAATGTGCAGTTTAAATAGCTTTTACTGAATTCATGTGGCTGGCTGATATCCATTGTTTAAAGCCAGATTTTATGCTAAAATAACCTAGCAGAAATGCTTACATCATACAGCAATATATTCAATCCTGTATTTTTGACCTAGTAAAGCCAAGAATAATAAAATCACCAAGATGGTGACATAAGTTGCCACTACCTTTTTCTTTCCCATTTTCTCTGAATTTTCAGGGGTGTTCATTTGACATCTTTGATCCCTTCTCTTCTCTACTAAAGCTTTTCATACATTTCTCTGATGTTATATAGTCTAGTATCTAGTGACTAGATGATTCATATATATAATTGTTTGTTTCAGTCCATATCTATCTAAGCACTTAAGCGCAATAATATACTATGGTCAGCTGCAGCAACAAATGGTAGGTCCCAAGCACCACTTCCAAAAGACCTATTAGCTTTACAGATAAGAAAAAAATACACCACCTTTTATTAACAGTACTTTGGTACTGCTAAGAGGGACTTAAAACTCAGCTACAATGTAGCTGCCATCCGGTTTCCACAGAACCCCCATACATTATAATTAAAACGACCCTACAGCAGATGTTCTACATTTTATCTCTTTGTTTAATGGCTTCATGAGTTGTTTTAATCAACCCCGCTCATTCCTTATAACTAAGCTGACAGATATTCTTACACGAAGTGAAATAGCCAGATGATTCTAAAATAGTACAGCTACACCGCTGTGTACACCCCACAGCAGCTACAAGGCTCCACATGTATTTTAAGAAACCCCAACTCAAACAGTCGTTCCACAACAAAGTTCTCAGTTTGTCCGAAACAAACTTTTGGGAGACTCTCAAGCCAGGCAAAGTAGCCAAGTGGACAGTGTATTTTTAAATGCTGTGTTTTCATGGTTAGAATGTTTTTGAATTCAGAATCCCAGAACACAGTCGAATGGTCAGGATATAAACTGCTAAAGTGTGTTTTTCATAAAGTTCAAAAATAACCTACAGACATGACACGGACTTAAGCCCTCTGCACTGCTTCTAGTTTTACTTGTTCCAAAGTTGCTCGCATTCTTCGGCTGATGAAATGTGCACATCCTTTTAATTATGGCAATATTATTTTTCTACTGAGGAAAAACTTCTGTCAGATATTAGAATTTAACAATTTAAGGACTCCACTCCATAGCACTTAATAAAGTGATTATTTTCTTAAAGTTAATGGCAGTACGCAGATGAGTAAGGGCTGTAAGATCCAGCCTGTTCATTTAAGAACTTTAAAAGCATTAATTTCTTAGCTTTAATGGGAGAGAACGGCAGACAGGTCTCCAGTCTGTCTGAACAGCTCTGTGCTCAAGGAGAGCAGCAGAAACCATTCCCTGTAAGACTCTTCTGCCTCCAGGCTGCGTCTTGATGCAGATTCAAGCAGTCTTGCTCCCCTAAAACAGAGTTTTGCCATTGACTTCAAAGGGGGAAGAACCAGCACATGGTTGGGTTATAAAATAACAGTGTATCCTTCTTTGCACTTCTTCCACACCTTTCTAGGGAAATCTCACAGCACTTTCCAGTGACAGTAAAGCTTCCCAGTTTTCCAATGGGCTATATTTTACCTGCTGTATTCGCATAGTTAACGTATTGCACAGGACAGAAGCGGCTGGTTTCTCAGTATATGGCCACAGTGCAGAAAGAAATTTAAGAGGGGTCATGTCAGAAGGAAATTCCTCTGGGAGTTTTGTGTCCACAGTACAAAAGCAGCATGTAGAATAGGGGTAAACACGACGGTCTTTTCGTGGGTGCCACTGAACATCTGTCTGTAAGTTGTTGTCAGCACCCTCTACAGCCCAGAAACCCCCAGTGCTTGGTCACCTTCATTTTTCTGAACTGCTTTGTGCAGTGAATCACATCATTATTCTCTTTAGCTTAACGCTCTGGTGTTTTCTCCCTCTGTGTAAATACAGTCTACTGGGTTCAGCTTCCTCTGCCTCTCCTTAGCTTTCCCAACATCCCCACCAAAGCACTTCTGGCACTTCTGGTTTTGTGATTTTCCATCCAGCTTTTCTACTCCTTTATCCTAGTGATGGCTTTCCGTTGGGTGCCACCATGCTTGTGCTGCTGCCTGTCCGCAGAGGTGAGCAGCTCTCACACAACCCAACAAGCAGGTCTGAATTAGCTGCAGGTCAGAGTAATGCCTGGGCAAAAGGAGAGCCAGGCCCAGGCTGATACACCTGAGATTGGTGCTGGGCAAAGAGGTGATCCCACCTCCCAGGTGCTAAAGCTTCTGCTCCCAGCTGTGACACTGAGCTTTGAAAACGTAGCTTAGGAAACAGATCATGGCATGGCCCCGCCCTCGTCTCAGCAAAGAGAGGGCGGTTCTCAGAAAAATAAACGTTATGCATCCCTTCCAGAGGCCTGAAGCTGGAGGGAACAAGGCAGCATGTCCCAGTGGCCTTCGTGGGCAGTTGTCTCACCCTGTATGGGGAGAAGTGGCGGTGTGGTGGCTTTGTTCAGCCACCTTCGCCTCCTCCCACCATGCCGATGCACTCGATTGAAACAGGCCCCAAGCCCTCTTCAAGTGGCTGGCAGAGCTGTTTTTTATTTTAGAACCTTAATCCAGCCCAGATTTGGATTAATGATGGCACATCCCTTCAACCACAGATACACATGCTCAGGACAGTCATTTAGATTTTCCTTACTGAGAAGCCTGACCTCAGTACCCACATCTGATGTGCGCAAGGCCCCAGAGACTCAGCTGTCGGTGCTCGTGTCCATAGATTCGGATGGCACTCTGCCCAGCCACCAGTTGAACAAGTTCACAAGGACCTGGGTGCTAAACAATAATGACTTTAAATAGCCAACAACTACTGCATTCAGCGAGACCTCTTCTGCAGGAAACCACCCCCGTAGACAGCGTTGCCATACTGGTGCCATATGACTACACTTGACACCAGATGGATCTCCAGACAATACTTTGTCAGTGGGAAGAAGAGACCGGAGGAGTTCACAGGCATTTCTAGGCTCCAGAATACCAGGTTATATTGCAGCAGGCACTCAGGAAACTCCTGGGTAGATTTTTTAGCTGAGCAAACACATGTGAAAGAGCACTGCAGTCTGTGGCACGCTACTACAGGTCAGTCTAACACAGACAACAGCAGGCAATAAAAATAACTGCAGCCGAGCGCTGCAAAGCCTGTGATGAAGAAGCAGATCAAGCTTCAGGGAATTAGCTTTGAGGGACTGAGAGCACAGGGACAAAGCTGTGGTACTGTTGTTAGCAAGAACCATGCAAAAGTGCCAGACCCCTAGTACTTTATCTAAAGGAACTGAAGAATAGAGACTGAACCTTTGACCACCTATGCCTCCTCTCCCAAGGAATAAATAAAGACAATAATTTACATTATTTACATAATTTTCTCCTAACCCTTTGCTCTCACAACAGCTCATCAAGCAGAGCATTTGAAGAGTCTAAGCAGAGTCCCTCTGAGAGTTGCCACATCTTCTGACCAGGCAATCAGGAGACTGTCTTCTCATGCCTACATGAGAAGACACTACACACACTTATACATGGCCCCAGAACAGATACAGATGATATACCTCAACTGCACAGGTGGATTAAAATCATCATCTAGAAACAAAGCAGCAACTGAGATACTAAATAAAATCCTTTTTTCTTGTCAGACCAAGGACTGAGAATCAGAGTGGAAAAGCAGCGGTATCAGATCAGAACACTGGTTCCTCTTTTTAGCATCCTATTACAATGAAAGAAGGTGTGAGATACCTTGAAAGAGACAATTCTCAGTTGACTTTGCCCTGGCTACCGAGATACATGGATTTGTACACTGACATGAAGCCTACGTGCCCTCCAGAAGTCTTACTTACTTTTAGTGTCAGCTGTTATAATTCTGGATATATCTGTTTCACATAAGTGTCTAAGTATAATTATGAGGTAATAAGCAAACGGTAGAGAGGGTAATAAAATTGTTTTTCCCAGTTAAGTTTGAAAAGTTACCTAAGATATGATTTCTGTGTATAGAAACCTTTAACAAAGAGATTAATTCTAAATTCCAAAGGCTTTCAGTTCCAAGATACTCTGTATTACTTCCCCTGACTCTCTTCCTATTGAACTATGAAATAGCATCTGAAAGATTTTGTGCCAGAGACTATCTGTGGTACCATATAAAATTTGGCTTCTAATAAAAATAAAATAAAAGCAGTTGACATCCTTCACATATTTAAAAAAATAAATAAAACCAAAGAAACACTTCTTCAAACCAAATGTCAAAATCCTGTTTAATTAAAAAAAGGAAGTTTATACTTGGTTATGGTGTGCGTTGACATCTATCCCTTTGATTTACAAGAGTATGGACTGGAAAGAACAGATTGCTTTATTCAAGGGAAAGAAAAGAGGGAGGGGGGCCCAGTGTGACAGGAAAGAGTGTAGGCTGTATTAACTTCAGTGCTTGTTAAAACATGAAGGATTAATGGTAGAAAGGGAGGGAAGAATTGTGAATGTCTCCAGTTTAGGATCTTCAAAAATGTTTGGGGATTCTAAGAATGTCTCACCCGACCACATGAAAGCTGCACAGAGAGACGCAGCCACACGACTGCTCTAAATCCAAAACTGGTATTGCTCCACTTATACCATCAAACCGATAGAGCTGAAATGTAGCCACAAATTAAATTTATTTTTATTGAAAAAGTACTAAGTCCTTAAAAAAGAAGGGAAAGAGTATGTCAGGAAACACAGCTCCTTCTTAGCTGAGTTTACAGGGTAGGTAAGTCTGACATCTAACCTCAGTGCTGACATCTGAGCATTGCAGCAGAATAAGAGCGCTCTGCCCAAGTCTGCAGAAAGGCAACATCCAGCCTCGTGCCTGCCTTTTTCAGCAGGGCAGAAAGCTGAGCCTTTTACTTTCATCTCTGTAACTGCAGGTTCAGCCTGAGTAACTACAAGAATAAAATAATCAGAACAAAGTCCTCAATCTCCCTTACCAAAAGGAAGTCTGCACTTCAGCTCTTTTGGAAAGTGTATTTGCTAACACTGTTCATTCAGTGGTGTTGCAATGACTCAGAAAAGTAGTGAGACTGTTTGCTGTATTGAAAAAGCAGATAAACATGATGCTTTTCAAATATGATAGGGGGAGATTCTGCCCGTGTTTATCCATGACTGCAACAACAAATCAGTTTGATAATCCTCAATTACTACATATACATGCAATCCTAAGAATACAGTCTTTGCTGAATATATTTTATTAGAGCAAGGATTAAAGAATTAAAGCCTGGAGAAATAAGGAGCACATGAAATTGGAGTGTTCCCTCCCCCCCACCCCCCCCAACTGATTACATGCTAAGTACTCAGTTTGTCTGTTTTCTCTGACTAGGACCTGGCTGCTTATCAAATTGCAGGGTCAAATCCTTAATGTCTGTATGCACGTGCATTAAATGGAGAGGAAATCACTTCCTTGGCTTGCCTGTTTTATTTAGGCCAAGATACTCTGACTGTTATACAACAGCACTCTTAATTATTTTGATGAGATTATTCACAAGTCTTAAGTGAAGGGTCTGAGATTGCTTTGTTACAATGGGTTTGTAACAAATTTCTTTCAAAGGTATCTCAGTCTGGTTAAGGCCTCTAGGATCTAACACATAATAGCATTACATGAACATTTTTCTTGGCACACAGGTCTGAAATGCCACTTGGTAAGAAGCAGTTCTTACTCTGAAGAAGGTTCAGTTGTTTTCTGCAAATACGTGTCTGGTGGCAGAATTTTCCTATCACCTAAAAGAGATCCTTTAGAAATAAGTCATCATGTACATGAGACAAACAACAGAAGTTGTCTGGTGTGTTTAAGTTTCTACTGACACTTTTGATTGTAGTGATTGGTGTTTTCACACAGTGGGAAATTCCAAGAGATTTTAAATATAAAAATCTTTGGTGAATTGCAGCTTGAGTGATTTTCTAGTGATGAAACTTCCTTAGCGTTGTGCTCACATTTACTGTTATTCGCTTTGACTTCTATTTGAAAAAACATCTCAAACACAAAAGGTGTCCATCCACTCCCCAGCTGGTTGGTGACACAACATATTTATTTAGCTGCTGCAAGTGCTCTGGAAAATCCCATTGCCTGCCTTTCTCATTGTCTTCAGGCACCTAACCACATTTGTAAATCTGGATCATAATCATTGGAACATAAATCAATGTCTTAACAGTTTCTGTCTGTCAGCGGCCAAAATTCAGATTCACCAACAATCAATTCCCAACTATATTTCATTGCTAATTCAGGGCAAGATATAAGTCTTTTATTTTCTACTTGTATGCTCTGCTATGGAGAAAGTACACAGTTTTCCTTTCAACAGTAATGTCAGGTTACTATTGTCAGACATCCTTTTTTTTTTTTTTTAATCAGCAAAGGACTTATTGGACTGGACTTTGAATATTAAAGGACTATTTATAACACAGATAGCTACCCTGAAGAAAAAATCTCAACCAAAGCATGAACTCCATCTTTCTCTAGTAATGACCACCCTCCCATGGAAGTGGCAATGCAAGCTGCACATTAGCTCAGTTGGGTTTGGATTTCATCTGGTTCAGAAGATCAGTAAAATAAGTTACAATGAACTGTCTGCAGTAATTCATAAGGGGACAATAACTGAAGTCAAACAAAACATTTTACATTTGACTTTTCAACTCCATTGAAATGCTTAATTCTCCATTCCACCCAGACTCTAAAGAAGTATGCTTAAGGACATGGTTTTTGCACAATTTTATGGATGGTTCAACTAAGACTCCAGCAACAACTGTAGCAAATATCCCTAATGCTATGCACTGTCTTGAAAACTATACCCTATGTACAGCCTGATGTGTATATATTAAATCTATTGTAAGTACATGCTGATAATATAATAAAGAATGAAAACTGATGCTTTCCAGATCCCTTTTCATTCTCTTTAGCACTCCTATCGGCAAGCAGGGCAGAGATTGCAGTGTTCAGTGCCAGATGGTTCTGAAAAAGGCAGTGTGTTAAGTATAGGACAAGTTTTCAAAAGCCTTCTCCATCTGTGTGGCCTTAAAGCGCAGATTGCATTTCCACGCATTATTATTCATGTGTGTGGATGGCAGAATAGAGATGATAAGAAAAGAGTCCATGGTGGAAAAAAAAAAATAAAAATAAATAAAATAAAAGGAAGAGTTTAGTTTAGCCTATTTTGGTTGATATTCATTATCTTATCCTAGTGGTTTTAGAGTGGAACTGTATTTTAAGCACTGCAAAATGAATGAGAGGGCTTGAAAAACACATACACAAAATAGCACACAAACCAAAACCTCCAAAGTGTTGCAGCTAGGCAACTCCAGGCAAAAGTATCTGCAAAGCTGAAGTGACTTCTACCTTGCAAATGCCTGCAGAACTTGGCTGGGAAGGACAAGTTCAGGAGTTCTGGTCACTTTTTCTGAGTTACTTCTGAATACTCTCTAATATAAAACACAGATATACCCTTGGCAGCTCAGCCCCCTGCTCACAAGGTGTCCCAGCCACCAGGCTAAAGACTCCAGCTTCTTGCAGCTCCACGCTTCCTTTCCCCAGAGTCTGGTTTGTGTTGGGACCGCAGCTTGGCTGCAGCAGCAAGCTTGAGGATGCCAGCCCAGGGTACTCCCCATCTTGCACTATGCAAAAGCAGAAGAGAACCCCCAGAGAGTGAAGTATGGGCTAGGATTGCCTGGCATCCTGTTGCCCTACAGGGGCAGAATGTACCAGGATGTCCATTTCCAGAAATTTCTGGCCAAAAAAAAAAAAAAAGAGGTACCACTGGATAAATACCAGTTATTCCTATGGTTTCCTATTAGCATCATCTCAGCGATATAGATGGCCTAAGTAGGTTAGGTTCAGCCCTATATTGGCAGTGTTTTGCCTAAGCAACACTTTATTTGCTCATATAGCTTGTTCAAGTCTGCCCCTGTGCCTAACTCTCAGGATGGATAAAGAGACTTTAAGCATCTTTCAACATTATTTTTTATTAAAATCAATATAAACTGACACAAAACACTTTGAAGGCAATGGAAGGGTTCCTTCCCTTCAGTCTTCATGTGGACCAGATTGCATCCTAAGCCACTGACCTCTTGTACAACTGTAGCAAAGAAAACTGCTCTCGATGTCTGCCAGCTCATCCTTTAATGTATTCTGGACTCTCCTCCTCACAGAGAAAGCAAAACAGATGATCACTTGATGGCAAGTTCTGGAAATATCAGAGTTGGGCTTTACAGAGCACACAGAAGTACCAAACTCCAGACTCGGAGAATAGGAATAGAAATGAGTTATTCTTGAGCTGTGATGGTAGCTTGGTTGTTTCTACGGCAGCAGTTCCCCAAACCACGCATGCGATCAAACTACACGAAACCAGAGATGGCTTAGAAGCCAGTACAAATGCTGCAAGAACACTAACCTACAACTCATCCTGTGAAGCTGAGCATCACAGTCACAGCTACTTACAGGAGAGCTGCAAATTAATCTCAAATTGCAAATAAATCTTAAGGGCAGCACTCAGTCCGCCCACCCTCTTCACCCCCAGCAAATGCACAGGCCGCGAATACCCAGACACAGTCAGAAGACTGAACACACCACACCAAGAAAACTTCAGGGCCCCAGCTGAAGGAAGAACTTCTCTATATACTTAAGTCCATCTTGTGTCATGAGGATGTTTATCCATGAACTTCACTGTAGATAATTCTTCTAAGTCCCTTGTGACTTCAGTGACTCTAAAGCCCACTCAGAGACAAGCACACTGGTAAGTGCTTTCCTAAACAGCTTTTCTTCATTAGGGACTTCAGAGAGCCAGTGACATCCTTTCAGGAGGAAGAAAAGAGGCTCTCACATTCATCTGATCCCTGTAAGATTTTGTAAAATTAGAGACAGTCAAGGCCCAGCTGACTTCTGCACAACGTCAGAGTTACAGGGAGGGGAAAGGGAACGTGAAACATCAGAGACAGAATCATTCAGTTGCCAAGGGTGGAAGGCACCTCTGGAAATTGTCTGGTCCAAGCCCTTGTCCAGAGCAGGGTCACCTAGTTCAGGCTGCTCAGGACTGCATCCACTCCGGCTGTAATTCCCACCATGGATGGAGACCCCAGGACATCTGCAGGCAACCTGTGCTGGTGCTCAGTCACTCTCACAGTGAAGGATTTTTTTCTTATGTTTAAAAACAATTTCCTGCATTTTGAATTGCACCTGCTGCCTCTTGTCCTATCACTGGCACTGAGGAGAGCCTGGCTCCATCCTCTTTACTCACTCACTAGACACATTGATGAGATACTCCCAAGCTTTCTTTTCTCCAGGCCAACAGTCCCAGCTCTCTCAGCCTCTCCTCATATAAGAGATGCTCCAGTCCCTTTATCATTTTTGTGGTCCTTTGCTGGACTTGCTCCAGTTTGTCCATGTCCCTCTTGCACTGGGGAGCCCAAAACCAAACAAATCTGGACCCCTCTCACTTCTCAAAGATACTACAAGTCTTTGCCTGAGTGGAGCTTTGCCCGACCACTTTTTTTCCAGCTTAAGGCTATGAGGTAAGTTCAGTGGGAAGTCCTAAGGGAGCAAAAGGACAACAGTAAATCTTATTTTACTTGTTCTTAAGCAATTGGCATTTTGTACTCTGCAGTCTATGTCACTTGGGCAAACTTCTATCAGTTCATTGTCAAAATAATTACAGTAATCTTTTCTTATCTTTTTGATTTAATTGTAGCTTCTACTGAAGACTGACAGGCTATTATATTTGCCCAAATCCATCACTTTCACTGATGTATCATTTATAAGTAGTGTCACTGCATAATTGGAAATAATTGAAAATTAATTAAACATTGCACATAGATATGAGGATTGAGACTGAGAGGCACAGATAAACAGCTATCTAGTGGAAATGCAGAAGACACCATAGGCAAGTCAACGTTTAAGAACAAGGGTGAGAACAGTTGCTTCTGCACTGTTCCTGTCTCCTACAGTAAATTCCTGTACCAATTCTGATTACGAGTAGCTTGGCTCTGCACCAAGCAGAGCATTAGGGAGAAGCTAAGGCCGTGTAGGAATACAAGACTATGTCCCATTATACACCCAATTTGTAATCCCCCTTTCGCCAAACACACCTTAGTTTCATGAAATTTCACATCCCACTTTCCTCACCTGCGAGGTCCCACTATTTGGTTGACCCATACAACAAACCACGAAATTTTCACAAAACACTTCACAAAGGCACTTGTTTCTAAGAAAGGCTCATTTTTTACAATTGCCATTATAGTGACAGCAAATGTAGCATCATTATGCAGAGCAGTGCTCATACAGTAAGAATTACCAAGTGGGCTGACAGAGACTCCCCTTTTTGCTGGTTTCCAGAAGACTCTGCCCCATGTGAAAAGTCTTCCAAGGATAATATCGGTATCGCAGCCAGTCAGCACGTGCTTCTACTTTCCCTTTGTGGGAAGCATGGAGTGTTAATCATCATTAAATCGATGTTGCCTGTATACAAAAGTTCTTTTCAGGGAACTACTTGTCAGTAACCCAGCCGTGGGGGCAGAGGGCGGAAAACTGTTGATTTTAGACCTAAGGCAGAGGACAGTTGTATCCCAGGCTGTAATGACAGATTCCTTGGTTTGTGGAGCCTTTCACAGCACTTTAAAAGAGTAGCTGTTTTATATTTTGTGCCAGCTAACACAGAAAGAGGCTTCACTCCTCACATAGAGCTCCCACAGAGACAAAAATCATGAGGTGAAATAATTTTCTTGAATTTGGACCAAATGTACTCTTCTTTGCAAGTAGCTTGCACTGAGAACAGTTAGAGAACCCAAACAGAAAAGTCATGTCTATGGCTGTTTATCTATCATTTGCAGTGCAGCTAGGGAATTGCATGGTATTTTATATCCTTTATGGAAAAAATTCTGTGGAAGGATCCCTGTTACTTAGTGATTTCACATCTGATCCCACATTTCTTGTGCACCCCAAACTCATTCAGCACTGGGAGTTTCAGGTACACATAAAATGTAATGTTCGCATCAACAAAGGAAAGTTATGTTCTTTTTTCTCTTCCTTTCTCAAAATATTTTACACCAGGTCATGTTAAAATGTAACCATATCAACAACTACTAAACTATAAAACACCCTCAGGAACAATTGCAGGATTTGGTGATTTTTCTTCCTGCCATTTTGGGATAGTATGACAAATTTGCATTTTTTATCAACAGACTTTTTCAAAATTTTCAGTTGAACGAATAATGTCATGTGTTTGTGAGTATCAATAATCTAAGCCATCTGCAAAGGAATGGTTTTGCAAAGGCATCTCTTTCAGGACACTGTGGATTTTGTCACTGCTTGAGGTTTTGGCAAACCATCAATATCACTATAATTTTCTCTTATGAAATATAGTTTTTGACTGAGATCTTTTTTTTTTTTTTTCCTTAGCTAGCTAAAGTTTAAAAATACTGCATGTCTAACTCTGCAAATTCAAAACTTAGGTTTTCTGCAAATGGCATCATATTTGAATATTGTATATTAGATGCCAGTAATTCAGAAAGGTACAATGCAAGTTATCAGTGAAATAGAGAGACTTTTTAAAAAAAGAATGCCTGCCGTATCAAGAGAGGCCAACACTCTTGATATTCGTGTCTTGTATTTGTCTCTTGCATTTAGTCTGAAAGGAAGAATGTGTGAAATTGAAGAAGAGAAATAGCATATTTAAGGACAGATACATTACAAATCACTACTTTAAAATATACAAAAAGCATAACACTAGCTAGTTAGTGCTAGTAGTGACAGCATATCATTTAAATGTATGACACTCTACCCCCTCCAAAAAAGGCTTAGAAGCAGGATCCACCTAAAATTTTCTATCCAAAAAAAGAGGAAATATTTCACTTCCTAATTATTTGATTCATAACTGAAATCTTCGTTTCAAACGAGGATGATCTATGGTAAGCACTGCTCTAAGCAAAGGAGCATTCTGTTGCCAGCAGACTTTGTATGTGTAAATACAGTCCTCGAGTAATTCAGAATGTTAATTACTAATAGGGAAACTGCACCCACCTTTTGTATGAGCAGTCATTTCACAGACTGATGGGATATGGCATACAATTATGTTGTTATAATGCACACACTGGCTTTGATGGGAGTGTTGCTTTTCAGGGTTCTGCGCAAGGTAACAATAGATCAAAGTCGTCATGGAAAAAACAGCTTTGCTAAGGGTTAGGAAAGATAAAGGTGAGTACAAGGGAAGGCGCACAACTCCGTGGATTCAATTCGCATCCCTTCTATTTAAATACTGATGCTTAGCTTCTCTCCAAAAAAGGTTTCCTTCTCCCACTCCTACTGTGAAAAATACTAAGCTTTGGTTTTGTGTGGAAACAAAGTCAGTTTTAAGAGAGATTAGTATTAAAAGGCTATGTGGAAAATACGGCATGCTTTTTCTTGAGCTGCACATGCCAGCTGATACCCCATTAACAGCTGTAGCGTTTCAGCAATAAAGCAGGACTCGGGGCTCACCTGGGGCATTTCGTGCTGGCGATCTCAGGACTGGATAAGACGGTGGCACCCAAGACAGAACATACATTTCCAGCTTCTTTTCTGTCCTCCACCAGTGATGTCTGTGAGTGCAGTAGTATTTGGGAGACAGGAGACTGTCTCTTGTATATTTAGTCCTGTTTGGCTCCTCTACAGAGAGGCTGAAGGCAGCTCTCTTCTCTCACCTGAGAGCATGAAAAGCGTTTTCCAAAGACTACATTCATCCTTTGGTTGTGTGGGTGTAACTTCTACTGACTCACACACAATATCTCTACAAGTACTGGAACAGCAATCTCAGGCCAAACAATAGTTATTTTTAATCACCAAAGGCTAGAAGTGGTGTAAACTCCAATAACCCGAAAAAGGAGGAAGAATCTAAAACAAAAGTCTAAAAGGACAAACGTGGGCTCTTGTTTACTGAAATCCTCACAGCACAAACTCTGCTCTGCACTCCTGTGTTCCAGTCTGGACAAACACAACAGGACAGAGAAAAAAAATAAAATAAGAACAAATATTTCTTGTTCTTATTTTTATTCTTTAAAGTAAGAATAAATATATCCTTCTATTGCTAGCTCTAGTTGAAACTGTTCTCCCCAACAGGACAGTTAGAAATTTCCCAAAATTTAAATGCAAAATGGTGCACCTATTCATCTGCATGAATTATTACAATGTGCTGATGACCATAGACACGAGTGTAACAGCAACAATGTGTTTTGCAGAACAGGCAGAGAAGAGTTCTACAAAAGTCATCCTACCAACGGTGCAAGGCAAGAAATGAAACAGGAATGAAAACAAAACAACTTCTGTATCTATGAAGAAGCTTGATTTTCCACTCTTTTGGTATTTGTTACAGAAATTCTCCACCAAATTTGGATCCCTGGGCCCTGGAGCACTACCAGTATGAGAGCTGTCCCAGCATCTTCACAGGCAGACATTCAGAGGTCCACTTACCAGAGAACCGCTACAAAACCAGGCAGAATTCACTTCACATTTAGGATCATAGAATCACAGGATAATTCAGCTTGAAAAAATCTCAGGAAATCTCTAGTCCAACATCCTGCACAAAGCTGTGAGATTAGACCAACTTGCTCTGGGTTTCATCCAGCCCTGAAGAGACAACAATGGAGGCTGCACAACCTCTCTGGACAACCTGCTTCAATGCTTGACTGTCCTCATGGGGAAAAAGTTTTTCCTTACATGCAATCTGAACCTCTCTTCTTCCATTGTTTCTTGTTCTCCTACTGTGCACCAAGTTTCAGTGATAATTCATGAAACCCGCTTCTCCTCTGTAAATGTTTGTTGATGAAAAAGCCTTTTCCAAAGTAGTGTCTTTCCAAAGGCATCTAAATCCCACATGAAACTTAGGTAGCAGGAACAAAATGAGTAAATCTTTGTGGAAAAACACCGATATAATTATCACCAAAAATGCTTTAGTTTTAAATATTCCAAGCATACCCTCTTAACAATTATATTTGTTGTAATACTTTCATAATTTTAAAGTTGTGGAGGGACTGACCTCTGGCTTGGCCTCCACAGAGAAGGAAACTCAAGGACTAGAAGAAAAGGAGGATATTAGTCATACATGCTGTTACCTCAGCCTGCTCCACACACAAGCTTCGTGGATTTGGGCACTCAGCACCTTTAGGAGGCAGGCTGCTGGAGCAAAAAGCACATCTGAAGGAATTTATGTTGATTTTGAAAGAGCAGACAACAACAAAGGAACCAAATCAGGAAAAAAAAGGCAACTCTGGCCAACATCAGCCACTAAATACAGCCCTTCACTTACCTCAGTGCATCTAATTCTAAGATACACATTTCTGACTCCATCCATTCAGTTGAAAAGGGAAAGACCACACCAGCATAAGCAATGAAGAGTGGTCAAACACATAACTTAATGACAGTGTATAGAAGCCACTACAAAAAAGCCAGGGGAGAATGAAACATTTTGTGGTGCGGTTGCGTGGCTGATTTCTGTACCCAATCCACCAATATTTTCCAAGCATGGACAGCTTTTCTTGAAATTAAAATAGAAAACACAAGTCCCATATCCCACAAAAAAAAAAAAAAAAAAAAAAAAAAAACCTGACAGTTTAGTAATGAGGTGGAACCAACCAAGTAAATCTGACTGCATGGCATTTTAGGAAAAGGACAGAAATAGCTGCAGCTATTAAAAGTGATATACTGCTGAAATCTTTTTGTGATTATGCTAAAAGTCGATCTGACTCCTTGAGAGAGCTCTTAAATGGTTACTGCTTCCTTAAATGAAAGCTACTTCACATATGCTCTCCTTAAAAATACGCTGAATGGAGTTACTTCTAAGTGTCAGCTTTGTACTTCTCACTGCACTTTAGAGACATTTGTAAAAGTCATAGCTGAGAAAGAGGGAATTAATATATCAGGAAATAATCTAAAATAAATCAAAACTATGTAGTCTTTTATTCTTTTTCTTGTCGCTTTCAACATTACAGTGGTTGTAAGAAAGCAGAGCTCATTAACCTTTCCAAATACAATGCAAAGTCCTCCAAATGAAAAAGTAAGATTCAAATTGGTTTATTTGCATGACACTAATATCTACAGCTGCACTGCTCTACCACTCCTTTTACGAAGTGATGGATGTTTGAAGCTGAGATCCAGATACCTCATCCAACTTTAATAACCCCTCTTCAGCTCCAGAAGAAAGGAAATGGTTTGTAACACCTTAAAGTCCCCTAGAACCACTGATTATTTCTTTCTCTTTTGTCTTCCATCCCTGCAGACCAGCTCTAACCCAAAAGCTAGCAAATCTGGTATAACAGCAGTGCTGTACCCATGCTTATAGGCCCTGCCAAGAGGGAGAGTATAATAGCTTAAACTTCAGCTAGTCAGCTTAGGGCAAAGACATATGGAGTTCTCACTTGCCTCACTCCACCAGAGATGTTGATGCAAACTTTTAGATACTTCTTTAAGACAGTTTGGCTTAGAAAGCTTAGATCAGCCTCCCAAGAAACTGGAGCAACATCATGGGCAGAGATGACCAGTAGTACATAAACAAGGAGCACTGTACTACAAATAATCCCCATAATTAATGGGTAATGTAAATTTTTATTTTATTTTATTTTTAGTGAAAAAACACAAAAGGGACATGTAAGCACTTATTAAGAGAGTAAGTTCTTCCATCAATCAATAATACAGGAACAATCATACCCCAGGCCAGCCCCGTGCATTGCATAGATCGATATAGGATTGAGCACATGTTGAGTCATATCATCAATAACCCTGCCATATTATTTTCGTCACCCTCATCAAAATGCAGACCAACAGTAGCTGAGAGAAGCAGTGTGAACTACTGCTTAAAATTCTCCCACCAAACGGAGGGAGAGTCAATGTGATTTCCATGTCTTTGCTGGAATTCATTCCCTCTCTGGATACTGCCAAACCAACCCAACCAGGCATGACTCATCCACAGGGTTTCATAAAGTGCTTCTCAAAGGGTTGGTTTTTGCTTTTGGAATGCACTGCATTACACCAAGAGTTTGTGATGCTCCAGCGTGCGGGAAGAGGACATCCCTGACTTTTCCCTACAAGGAAATTCCCAGTCTGCACTCTGCAGCATTAATGACATGCTCAATTTATTCCTCACTACCTAGGGAAAGCATCGAGCATTCATTCCTTTGGCAAATGATATCACCCTTCTACTTTGATTATGCTTCCGAGACAATATTTTTCTGCTTGCATAGGAAAACAAATGAACAAATTGCCCAATCCCTCACTCTTCCTTGCTTTCCCATTTCTAACCTTGTGGTAAAGAGATGTATGATGAGCTAGAGAGGAAAAAATCTGTGGGACTCCCAGCTAAAATACTGGCAGCACATCACTGGGTAAAGTAGAAATATAAAAAGCTGAAAAAGGGCAAAAATAAAATGAGTAGAAGAAAAGAAATATTCCACAAGATGAGAGAGTAGAAACCAATAGGACTGTTTTGTTTAGAAAGGATTTGATAGATCATATGACAATTTACATGAATTAATGAGTAAGATAAACAAGTCCAGTTGGCTGATAGTAACTTTTTCCCTTAATACATACTAACTAGAATTGAAGCCAGTATGTGTGGCACAGCATATTGTAGCACTACAAAATTTACTACCACCTACGCAGCATTAATGAGCACGATATTACTTCAAATTGGGCAAGAATTTTGTAACAGTAACATCATTATTGACAACAGCTAAGATAAACATTCAGAGAATACATCATCCCTCACATTTAATGACTGAAATCAATCATTTTGCTGATTGGAGTTAGGAAAAAAAACCTATCATCATCAATAGATTTTTGTATCATTGCCTGCCATGGCTGATAGACAGCTTCAGTAGAAGCCTGTACGTTCTGTCAACTTTCAATGAAGGCACTAGAAAAGCCTGTTGGTCTGATTATGACATTTTCAATAATCCTATGTAGGACTACAGTAAGTCACAAAGAGTTAAAGAAAATGAAGACATTCCTTGGTAATCAACTCATTTAAATCTCTGTAATATCCCAGGAAACACAGAAAGAACATTATGGTTCCTAGATTCAAGGATTCACTAAATGTGCACAAGGAAGTAAAATTACCTAAATTTATATCTGCTGAAGTTCACCCAACTCTTTAACTGCTCAGAGATGATTCACATATCTTTTCCTATTGATGTTACCAGAACTCGTGTGGTAGAATTTCTTAGACCTTTTTGAGAAATCGCTTCATAAACCTTTTTATTGATTTGGCTTCACAGAAGGGGTGAAGTTCCTCAACATGTCACATCTGAAATGACTTTCTACTTGTTTGTATCTCACTCTGAGCCTAAGAACTGAAAGGCAAAGATTAGTCACATTCACAAAGTGTTTATTCAGACCAATTTTTTATAGAAACTCTTTGGAAAAGAAACCAGAGATCTATTGTGAAAAATGTGCTAAACATAATGTGTGTTTGTCATACCTGTGCAACCTAGCTGTAACAATAATGTGTATGTTCATCACAGCTGCTGGGCTGGACTGTTAAAAGGTCATGTATTGCTGAAGAAAAATTGGGCAGGTCTCACAGAAGACCTGGAGAAATGACTGAATCAATGGAATGTTTCTCTTGCAAAATAGTAATATAAATGATATGGGGCTAACTAATGATACAGTTGGTTTCCACTAACTAACAGAATAACTGAATAACTTTGGGCTAAGGTTTTTTTTTTTAATTTTCCATCTGAGTCAGTTAGCACAAAGCCTTTGTTCAAGAGACCGACACTCAATGCATTTTGCTTCCCCATTTAATCTCATGTAGGTATTCCCATCCATACGGAGATCCAGAAGATATTCCACGTGTCAGAAGCCTGATAATGGTAATTCAAACATGGTTCCAGCTCCTAACGAACTCATGAAGCAAATTAGCTAAGGAGAGTTTGACCAAGAAAAGAAATATTTCCCACGAACACAAGAACTGATTTCATTACACTGAAATATGATTAGTCCAGGATGCATGGTGCCATCTGTGCCACATGTGTAGAAAGCACAGTGCCACGTGTCTCAAAATTCACATGCTTTACAGTTCTCATGCTAAAAAGCAGGACACAACTTAATGGGGAAATTACACAGAAGTCCAACAAATCCAAATCTCCAGCTATCACTTTGCCCTACATGTGCTTTTCTAATAGAGAGTATAGCTTGTCTCAGTATCTCAGTTCAATTTAGTGAGCCATACCTCCCCTTGTTTAAGCGTACCAGCTTTTAAAACTAGATAGAATTTTTAATTAACAGAACACATTGTTATGTCTGTAGTCAATCTCTCCTTTGTGTAGTCAGTAGGGCTGCCCTGAATCTGGTTATTAACTTGCAAAATTAATCTAGTTCAAGGATTATTCTTCCCAAAACAGCAATGGGCAATCTTTTCTCTTGAATATTTTGTTTAAAACAGTAAGCTGCATGTACATCCTAGAAAAATTTAAGGATGGGATCCGAGCTAAGATCTTAAGCAGTCTGAAAGAACACATCAGTCTGCTGAATATGATATCCAGAAAAATGCAAGTTCTCATTTCAAAGGTAATACACACACACACACACACACACTTATACATATATATGTATATAAATCTGTATGGCATATTTGCTATGCAGGCCTAGACTCCTTGTGAAGTTGTTTTTCAGTATAGCAAATTAGAAAAACATGCCCAGAATTAAAGGTTACTTAATCGGGTTGAAGCAGTAACTTCAATTCCAGCAACTCCCTCCCACTATGTTACATCTGATAATGTACCCAAGTCCAAACATAAACTTAGTTCAAAAAGATGTTTGGTCCTTGAATGTAAAATGACACTTAGCTTACACAATTAGCCAGGTAATACATATCCTTCCAAGAGAAGCAATTTTTACCGCAGTATAATCTGCATTTTACTAATCTCTGATTGTTAAGTTTTACTTGCTGAAACTTTTCCATATGGTGTTTTGAATGCCACTGTCCTGTATTTAATTACCACAGAAGGATATTAATAAAGAGGCTGGAAATTTGGCCCAAGCCCTGTTCCACCATTTGGATAGCTTGATGGAGATAGAGCCAATGAGCAGAACATTTCTTTCAATATCAGGCTGTGCCACTTCACACAGAAAAGCAGTGGCAAAAGAGGTGTAAAAAGACCTAACGAAATAAAACATCCAACTATTTTTGAATTGTTTACAGACTTTCAAAACAGCATGGTCATAAAGTACCATTGAGTGAGCGGAAATACTGGTTTGCTAACCTAAAGGACAGTCAAACAGGAATTGGTGGAGTAATCCTTGTGATCGAGACAGTTTTCATCAAGCTGTAAGATGCATGCCCAGAAATGCACATTGTACTTAGGAATTTTACAGGCAAAACATGATATTGAGCAGAGCCAAGGCAACAGTAGGCAGCTTGGAGTACAGAGGATGCGAGGAAGCTAACGTGGGTGGGAAAGCATATGTTGCTGCCTGGATGAGGAAGTGGTACACCACAGTTACTTCATAAGTGCAAGGGTTTTACAAACTAAATCTCTTAGGGACTGTTTTAAATAGACAAAGAATGACACACAGTCCCTGACAGGCTTGCAGTATTGTTAAAGAGGGCTGGATGCCTTCTAAAAACACTGGACTGCCACTTGTACTTTTTCCAAAAATTCTTATTTTTAACTTCAACCTTTTCATATAAACAGTGGGCAGATGCGCCATGTAGTAAACTCTGTTTTGTCTAGCGTGAAATTAATGGCTTCCTCTATCTTACCTGACAATGGAAAACATATTCTGGTGTGGTTTTCTTGAACTTCATGTTCCATACCAAGGCTACCCCATCAGGCTCATGCGGAGCATCTTCATTATTGTTATAAGATGCAACCATCAACTCAGGGTACTAGAAAAAAAAAGGAAAAGAGAATGAAATAAGCTGGATGATGAAGAAGCTATGCAAAATCAGATGAGAGAGAAATAATCTCACACTACATATGGAGTATCTGGTTTTAATTATAACACATACTATTTAGCTACATTTTGTTTTTCTATTTTACTTGTCCCTGATGTCCTTAAAGCCCCTTGTTCTTTAACAGTTATTCTCACATACCACAAAGGTAACATTATTTTCTGTAGATAATTCTCAGAAAAGACAACTAAAAGGATATTCATAAAGGGAAAGCAAAGCAAAGAATTTGGTTAAGAGGAAAAATCTGAAGGTTTGAGCAATTTGCTTAAGCATTTCTTCAGGGACAAACCATTGTCTTAATTGATTTTGATAACAAAACCAGTATGAGTACAGCACTGGCTTGCTCTTATTCTGAAATTCACGATTCTTCAGCATCCCTGAAAACTATTCTTTCTTGTTTCACTACACACTCCTCCAATTCACTTATACATAGAATCGACTTAAAAGCTCTTCTTGAGCAAAACAAAACATTTTCCTCACAGAAGCTCAATTTTTCAAGATGCTGAGGTCATCTGGTAAAGCACAGGGTGACCTCAAATTCCACTGACTTAGTAAGACTGTTGCAAAATCAGATCCGTATTTTCTTGTACAGCCATTATCTACTGATGTATACAAGCAGATATACACCACACATATGTATTTGCTGTATATACATATACACACGTGATATCATATATGAAACATCAGTATTTCACGCTCTGTTGATGACCTTGTGTTGTTTTGAAACACAACAAACAAAACTAGTAAAAGAACAATAAGTCTGAAGTATCACTCATAGAATGCCATTGACTTGATAATAGTTACACTGGGATTCTGTCCCACACAGCCTAACCTAATCCTGCTGAAACATTTGCTAAGACAAAATCACGTTTAAACTTGGCAGAAAGGGCTTACATTATGTACACTTCACAGCCTTCTGCACAATGGGCACTTCTGCAGTATATTCTGGGCTCTTTTCAAATACTTCAAGTCTCCTTTTCAGCTCACAGCAGCAAAGAAATAACACTTTGCCCCCCAAAACAAAACGGTTACTTTCTGCTGGTACAACAGCACCCAGTTCCCTGTATTTCTGACACTCTGCACCTCTGGTAACCTCTGTCCTTCCCACTAAATAACCCATACATAGGCATGGACCTTATGGCATGTTTGGAGCACAGCACGTGGATCCTGGCAGACCAATACGCCAGCAGCCCACGCTCACAGGACCCACACCCTCTTCTTGTAAACTAGGAATGCTTTCCCTCGAAATTTCCCAATGATGCCTACAAATCATTTTCTCTGCCTTTCCCAGGTAAGTTCCTGCCAAACCATTCCCCACTTCACAGGGGAAACGTGCAGCTGGTAGATGTAGAGGAAGTGGGACAAAGGAATTGCCAGTGGTGCTACTGGGAGCTATGAATTTGGTCCACACCAGGCATTTTAGAAATTACAAAAGCCCCTTTATATCATTATCAGTGGGGTTGGACACCCTCTGATCTCAAAATCCATTTGGATGAAATAATGCACACAGCTGTAATTTTTGCCATCAGCAGCTCTTCTTTCCCACTTTGGGTACACTTCCATGGATAATAATACATCACGGAGCTGATGATTTTTCTATTCAAAGTCATCGTTCCCTATAAGACCTGAGCCAGGTTCCAGACTCATGGGTGGGAGAACCAGCAACAGCATGTGGCACCAAAGCTGCCTCTTCCCCTTTTTGGAAAAAGGGGGCTCTGACTGAGTGGTACCTAGATCCCACCAGACCCTGGCTGGTGGCACAGCTTGTAAGGGCACCCAAACCACTTGTATGGGATTTGGAGCATGCGCCAGACCAACTACCTCTTCTCCCTCCTCCAGAACTGAGGGAGAGCTGAGAGTGGTTCAATCCCACACCTGCTGGCACAACCTCTCCAGACACCTCCCCGCCAGCCTGCCCCCCACTGCTCTCACCCCATCTGGGCACCCTCTTCTCTCCCACGACGGGGTTTGCAACCACTTCAGAACAGTCAGCTTAGCTCCTTCTTTGAACCTTCTCATCCCAGCCTGGCCCCGGTCCAAGTAAACAGCGTGTGCAGAAGGCTTTTGCCAGTGCATCTCATTTTTACCAAGCAGGTTAGCTACCATCAGCGCCAGCAGCTGAGCCCACGGTTTCGAAGGAGCAGTGACCCTGGCAGGCAGAAGCGACAAGCCAGCACCAGCAGCCAGCCAGGCTGTCTGACCTGGTCTGAAGCACCACTTCACAGGCACTTTGGGGCTTGTTCATGCTCCTAGAGAGTTTAACCAAGCACGTTCAGGTGCTCACTGGCTCAAATCTTGCCGGTCTATACGTAGGTTTTGCAATCACAGTTTGTGCATCGGACTGGAAATGCAGTTTCAACTCCACGCAGATGGTGGGGTCATACCTAGCTGGGCAGGAGCACTAAGAAGCTTTCTGCTTTACAGACACAGAGCCAAGTGCAGCACCACAAATCCGTGCTGGCAATGCAACCTCGATGGTTTTCTCAATCAGCTTGCACTTAGAGCTTTCTGCTCCTCGCTGGGTGCCTGTCTGTCCTGCCACTGCAGCTGAGAACGGCGTGGGAATGCTGCTGTGTGAAAAAGCATTCAAGGCTGCTGCCTGCGAGTCGAGAGGGACACGGCAATAACCCCGAGGCTGTGGCTTTCCTGACTTTAGGCAAGCTAAGTTACCTCCTCGCAGACAAAGCAAGGTGTTCCCACGCTCTGTTTACACTCGCTCTGTTGGGCCTTTCCCTTAGATCCTTGATGAAGGATTTAGGCCATTTTCCCTTTGCTCTGCAGAAGAATCAAGGGGCTGGTGGGTCAGCTTTAATGGTATGAATGATCCCACATGTTCGGGGCCATATTTTACATGTGGCTCGGAACACAAAAACTTGTTTAATCAATGCATCAAGCTCCTTTGTTTGATTAAGCTTCTATTCGCCTCCGGGATGTTTTGCAGCGGCAGTTCTATCGCAGAAAATTGAGCAATGCGCTCTGCAGTTCCCATGATTATTCAAGCTGTCCTTTGGCAAACTGGACACTGCCGCGGCCTGCAGGGTGTGCAAGAGGAGCTGGTGGTTAGGTAAAATACCACTGCACACCTTGAAGCAGGCAGGAGAAGCCACCGCGCCTCCTCCCAGGCTGGCAGGCGGTGGCGCGGAGGAGCCCCCAGCGTGCGGGAGCCCCCATGGTGGAGAAACCCCTGTGGGGTGCCAGGGAGCTGAGTGTGAGGAGTTAACGGAGGGGAAGGCAGGAGGGGCCACCCTGGAACAAAGAGGTGGGAAGCAGAACATGCCTGTGTGCCCCAGGGGCTGAGCAATTACATTTGGCAGTGCTCTTCTGAGGCGGCTTTTTTTCTTGCTGCCCTGGGAATACAGTAAGAGCTGCCTGTAGGAAAATATCAGATAAGAATTCCATGTAATTTCCAGCCCCTGAACAAGTGAACAACCTAAGATAAGTGTTTCCTCAGGCTTATATTTGATTTCTGTGGAAATCCATATGTGCTTAAAGGCCACCCACATCACACCAGCACATACCTGTTGTTAAGCTGATATTTTGTATGAAAGCAAACAGATAAATCCTTCATTTCGCACATGGGGCATGAGCTGGATGTCACAAGCAGCCTCTCTGCACACACGGAAGAGGCTGCAGCTGGCTGTTGGGCACACAACCCCGGTCAGACTGCAAGGCCTGCACAGCACACCAGCGATGCTCACGCTCCTGTCCTCCCTCCTTCCTGCCATCTCCTTCATAAAGTCCACTGCCACCTCCCCTGAGAAGCTCCCGGGGGGATGGAAGGAGCCCAGCTGCCATTTTGAGGGGAAGGAGAGAGCAATGAATGAAGAATCACTATGCTACTCATCCTTTTCCCCAGCTCATACTTGGCCTTCAACACCCTCCTTGTCCCCAGGCATATCTAACAGGGTGCAGAAAGAGCAACTTCTTCCACAATTAGGCTGAGCAAAGCTTGCCCTTAGCTCTGTGCTAAGGACCCTGGAGTAGCGGCTCCCTGGGTTCCTCCCCAAGGAAACTATCTGCTTTGCTCCAGGCTGGCACCTAGGAACAGGCTGACAGGGATGATGCAGAGAGGATGATGGCAGCTGGAGAGAAACTGCGACCAAATGAATTTGACGTTCGGTCAAACTGTGACCCGTGGTGATGTGTGCGTACTAACACCAGCTCTCCAATGGAGTAACTAATTAACCTGATCTCTGTGCCCTGCTGATGTGGCTGTACTGGCTTTGGGAAGCTTAAGCAGCTCTCTAGCCAGTTTTAGTTTGCAATACGACAATGCTTTGTAGTGCACAGAACCTGGAAACCTTCCAGGCATGTTACTTTAGGGTGCTGCCTGGGCAGCTGCAGTCTTGTCTTTCATAGCTTGAACAGAGGACCCAGCATTTTTAGAAAGACTTTTTTTCAGCCTTTTCAAGTTGTTCATGTACTGAACAACTGTTGAAGTTGTTCAGTTGTTCATATTTTGGGTTTTAGTATATTAAAATATATATTTAGTATATTAAAATATATTTAGTATATTAACATATATTCCTCCTTATTTTTATTTTTATATATTATTATGTATATTGCTATTATCATTTACCTAATTATTTTTAATTGGTTTAATTTAAAAACTTTTGCCCTAAAAGGAATTCCATGTGCTGAAGGAGTGGAGGGAGGAGGAAAAAAGGAGAGCTTCTTAGTCTTGTTAGGTTTGTTAACCTATAGTTTTAATACAAAGTCCTGATTTTGAAGATCAAGTAACATATACAAAAGTGACAACTTCATTACTGCCCCCTACTCTTCGTTATGGAGAAACATGCATTTGCTCACTCAGTGCCCTGCTGTTAGCTAAGAAATAACATTATACTCTGCAGAATGAGTGGCAAAATTATACTGGCCATTTTTTTTTTAGGGAGAAGTTGGAAGCTATATAGAAATGTATCTCCCAGCTTCACATCTTACCTGAAGAGACCAATCCATACAGGTGACGACACGATGCTTTGACCAATGCTCATCATAGAACTGACGATTAAAGGAAAGGTTGGCTCCTGCTTGAACATCTCTGTGAATCCAAACAAAGTGACACTTTTTTGAAGAAGCAGTGTTCAAATGCTGTAAAAATCAATGCAGAAGTTTCTGGCTACTTTAATCTCTACCCAGCCTGCAGAAGTCTGCCACCTTCATTTAATTGGTTTCACTGACAGTCTTGCACAGAGCAGTGACTTTGGACCATGGAACAGATTTACATGTATTTCACAAGACCAGATTTCTTTATTTCTACTGCCTTCCTGTCTCTTTTCTGGCTGGTTCTTCTGGGACACCCTGGGACACCCCTGCCACCTTTGTCTCTCAGGACCTGGCATTCAGCACCCCCTTTTCTGAATCTTCATATCTAAGCTATAATCAGAATTCTCTCATTTTTGACTCCTGAAACCGTGAAGTTACAGCATCTCCTCCTGGCCACGGACATGGCAAATGCTTTCTGGCACCACTAGGATCTGCTGAAGCTCAAGGCAGGGAAGCATTTAGCTGGTCACAGAGGTGATGCTCTGGAATAACCACCAGTAACTTTAACATACAACACAGTTCCTGATTTGCCACGAGGCTTCAATGAATACGCAGCTGCTGAAACCTAAATACTTCCTCTTTTACTAAGAAGTTTTGCTTCTTGTACCCCCTATAAACTGCAGAATACGCAACCTGTCACCTCCAGTCTTATGTATTTAGATTGCAGACACTTTGGGACATCATCATCTTCACCCACACAGTGCATAGCATAGCAGGATCCATTACAGATCTGATGCAGTAGTATGATATAAACAACAGTAATTTGCTTTTGTAAAAATACCGTGATACAAGCACACAGATGTACACCACTGGAATGCACATCTACATATCCATGTGTACACACACATTTCTATGTTTCAGTTATTCATATTTTTCCTCAAAATTTGAAATTTAATCAAAAAAGAAACAAAAAATTAAACCATCTGAGTAACACTTTAAAGAAAAAAAAAACACACCACAACACAGTGATAAAACACAAAGCTATTTTACAAAATAATTTAGGCTGACAAAGTGACCCAGGACTTGAAGAAGAGGTTTTACCCTTTTCTTAACTATAAAAATGTTTAGTTTAGTTTCAAAATTAAGGTTTCTTGGCATTGAAATTCCTTTTCTTTTTTTTTAAGCTTATTTTACAAAAGCAAACAAAACCCAAACTGACCCATCTTTCTCTTCTACATCTCTGCCACTGTAGTCAAAGAATATGTCTGAATCTTCAGCCAAAGCTCGCTCAATTACACGTATTGTCCGGTCAAAAAATATCAGGAATTCTTCTGAATGGAGAACTTGCTGTTTTTCTTCTTCTGTCAGTTCTCTGGGAGGAGCTTGGAAAACGAAAAGATGTAGTTAAGAGTATGACATTTCACTCCTTTCCAAATGAATCAACATCTTCAGTGAGTTTCTTTAGACAGGAAAGCTTGCTGTAGTACTGTCAAGACAAAAATTAAAGCTTTACTCTTAAAATCATGACTAAGAATTTTTTCAGTATGTTTAAACATAGTCCTGTATGTTCCCAGAATGTAGCATTTACACAGAAGAGATCCTATATCTCACGTATTTATTATTCTGAAATGGAAAATACTTAAAGCCCCAGATTAAATAAACGCAGCGTTCCTATTTCAGGAAATCTCTGCCTGACGTTTAGGCAATACCTAACTTGAAAAAGCAGAACACTTATATAACAGGGGACCTGTCAGAGGAGCCAAAGATAAAATAATCTTCTCAATTTATACTACACTTCTTTGTATTAAAAGGGCTCTCATAATCTCTCCCTTCACTTCTTCCAGTTTCTTCTTGGTGTCACTGATAAATTCTGTCCTCGCTTTAGAGCTTTTGTAAGGCAATGAAGTAAATAACTGAAGATATTCTCTAAGGCAGCAAAATCTAAAGCGACTGACCAAACCCCATTTTCTTCCAGGCAGATTTATTCCTTGCAAAGCAATCCTAAGAACCAGAGCAACCAGTGTCACCGAGCCTTGGCCAGAGCTGCCCCGGAGGGGTGGGAGCTGCCTCAGGCTGCAGGCCAGGGAAGCTCACATCCCTGTGCACCGGGCAGGATGAAGTTGCTCCTTTACACATACACAGAGAGGTATGTGTGAAATTCCAAAGGGGTATTGCCAGTATGACCCTTCATCTGAAAAAATTCAGGATGCACCAATTTCACCTCTCCATCAGTTTTATGACCTGGTGGTAAATTACAACTAAAACGTGAGCAACTATGGGAAGGTAAGTTGGGATGCTGCTCTATACTGCAAAACTGTTCTCAATTACACTAGCAGGGTCATACTGATAAGGTAGCAAAGTTGTGTATCAATTATGCCTTTGCCTACCTGTGATTTTAAACAATCATTTTAGCTGTATTTCAGAAACATTTCGATTTCAAAAAATGCCATGAGTATCTCTGCAGTTACACCAAGCCAACCTTGCAGCTGTGTCACATTTCCAGCCTGAAGAGCTCTGTTGGCATCATAAGAATTATGCTAACAGGGAACGCTGTTCCAAATTCATAATTAGGTACACAAACATCACTCAGTAAACAGACAGATTTATTGCAAAATTACAGAGACTTGTACTTAGAGTTTAACTGGTGACCAAAGGTCTCCCGCATTTGGCCTCGCACTACAGATTTGAGGTGTTTACTTTTGAAAGTGACCTTGCAGTCTCCCTAGGCCATACTGGGTTAAAATACCAGCAGCCAAAAAGGATAATTCAGCACAGTGCCTCAGAGGACACCCAGCATACATTAAAGTTTAACTCCAAGCCCTGCTGTATCTTAACGTTTAATTAAATGCAGGGTGACACAGCTCAGAGCTGCACTTCGAAATTATTTCCCAGTTGCTGTGCTGTGCTGCACAGCTACCTCCAGGTGTCGGAGAGATGTAGACCTTGCTTGCCATCCCATTTCCCCGCGGCTCACACTAGGTTTTTGCGCTGACAGCTGCCTGAAGAGGCAGGAACTGGCTACAACTCCCCTGCCAGCTCCAGGGACAAGGACGGATTCAAAGGAGCAACTACAGGCAGGAGCACTGGCACAGTAAAGCAGTTCTGCAGTACTCAGCTCCCCCAGTTTTCAGGGTATTTGCTTTTAGAGCACTCCCTGTGGTTGGGACAGGCTGTTATCACCACATTTAGGTTTGCCTAACCTGGTCAAAGCTTTCGCTCTAATAGACAAAATCTCTGCACTTCATCCAGTCTAAACAGAGAGGGTAGGAAAAATGCGAAAGGTAGAGGAGCAATTTGGCCCTCAGGAGACAAAGCAGCTTGGAAGTTAGAAACTTTAGCCTCTGACGATCTCCTATGGCTATGGCCTTCTGCCTCCTGCCACCAGGTTAGGGGGCCCCGTGGAGCCCCACACATCCAGAGAAAATCTCCGTCCCCCTGCGTGGTCCTCCTGAGTAGCAGAGCAACAATTACCAAGGCGGGAGCACAATTTGCCTCTAAGTGCTTTAGACAGAAGCAATAAATGTGAAAAAAAGAAAAGAAAAAAAAAAAAAAGAATGACTAGCAAAAAAGTACAGGTTGACCTATTGCAGAATCCACTACTGAATAGGAATTGGCACTGAGGGAACTCATCTGGCAAGGAAGGCTGTAATGAGGCAATATCCCACTGTCACCACTAAAGCATCACTTTCCGAGAATCAAAGACAACAAGCATGACAATGCAGCAAAATGGCATAAAAGGGGAGCAAATAACTGCAACTGGAAAACTCACTTTAAACTGCTCCAAATGCTAAAAAGTATTCGCTAAATCAAATCCTCTCTACAGCCTGGAAATATAAATTTATTACTCGGTCATTTGCCCACTTGGATTGGCAAAGAAAATACAACCAAAAATCAATAGAAAGGGGAAAGGCAAAAAAATAAACAGCTTGGGAGCCGTGGAGTGTTCACAAGCAATGGAGACACAAATGATTGCAGTTCTACCTCAGCAAAATCTCCCTAGCAGTTAGCAATGATCTGTGGGAGGCCAGCAGCCTATTAAACCCTCTTCGGCATCAGAAACACCTTGGCTAAAGTTTGTAGGGCATAAATCAGCTTACCTCATTCATCTGACTGACACACCAGATGCCCCCTGGCGATATTAAGCTTCATATTTTAACCTTATTTTCTTCTTTCATTCGTCTGCCTCTGAAGTTTTATTTGAGACAATCTCTTACAAGAATGTTAACATCATTACTTTTTCCAGTGTAAAACATTTCTGGAACTACTGCAAATACATGGAGTATAAGTAAAAGAAAAAAAAAAAAGACAAGCTTGTTCTTTCAAATATGAAGATTTTCTAACCATTTATCTTGCAGAGCCACTTCCATTTTCCCCTTGTTCCTTTTTCCTGACTGTCCAGTACCTTGAATAAAATAAAAGAATCCATGTAATTTTCTGCAATTTCTCTTCCTATCTAGAGGCTTACAGTTACTTTGATCTCAGCTTTCAAGAGACACAGACTCTCTTCAAGGAAAACTACGAGAAATGTAAGTAGCTGATCAAAGTATTTTTTGTTTTGTTTTGTCACAGAGACCTATGTGATGTGACAATATCTCCAGAAATTCTAGGTAAGAACACAGCAATTGCCTTCAAATATCTGCTCTACCTAAAGTAAAAACCAAACAAACCACATCTAACCCTCCACGTCTAGCAAAGCCTGGTGTGATGCTTAGCTTACAGTCCCGTAAGTTACGTGCTTATTGCCTGAAGTGCAATGAGAGCTCCCAAAAAGGAAGCCCCATACTTTACTCTCGTTTATGTTCAGCAGCTTTTTAATAAAGCTACCGTGCCCGTGCTCTGCTTCCTGGCTGGAGGAGCTGGACCGGTCCGTGGCACTGCGCAGCTCGCTGCAAGAGATCCTGTGCTGCAGCCCACATGGGACCTCCGAGCTCTGCTGGACCCCAACAATGCCACCAGGCATCCCACCTGGCCATGGAGCTGCTGCGGTTTAGCCACGAGCAGGGTGCTGCCCCGCTGCCTCTGGAGCTCCCAGGTCACTCACATGTATTGAAGGAGCCCTGTACTCATTTTAATGTATAATATTGTACAAAATACGATGGAATTTACATTTAAAATAAAAACACTGTAAAGTTATATGTGCACAGAGGATGCTGCTGGGGAAGGAAATGTAAGGTACGTCCATAACAGGAGATATTGCATACTTGTGCATGAACAAAAAGGCCTAGAATATGTAACAAAGATCAAACATGACATGAGAACAGCAGATTTATTCAACATTTGAGGGAAAAAAGAAGAAAAAAAGATATAAAAGCATTTCCTTGGATCGCTAGGAGCTAGGCTAAAAAAAATGCTCCAGTCTTGTTCTTATCTGACAGAAGCAGGACTGTAGTAAATACAATGTAAATAGTTGTGATAGGAGTGCTGGATCAAATTCACAAATATTTAAAAAACCAGGATTTGAGTCTTCTCCCTAGGGAACCGAAAGGATATTTAAAAAACAGAGAAAGACCCTCATTTAAGTAAGTACAATAGAATGGAAAAATATTCTCTTGCAGCCTAAGCAATTGTAAAAACCTGACAAAATATGTGAAGTGCATTGAAGACAAAAAAAGAAAAAAAAAAGAACAGAAAGAGTAAGTGAATGAAAGAAAGGGTGAACTAATAAAAACAGTAAAGCAGGAAGCAGCCTTGTTATGAGCACAGAGATATAATGAGAGACAGAAGGAGATTAGTGAAAACCCTTTTAAGAGCTGCATTATTTCTTTTAGTGTGTATTTAAATCCACGTAAACTTCAGATGTGCTGACTACTGAGCACGGCAGAAATGCACAGCGTGAGAACCGCAAGGTGCTAATCGGCTCTCAGCAGCTTTTAGTCCCTGTCTCCCTGTGATCCTCCTGTTTTTCTTGTGCTTCTCACTTTCATGTCAGGCTTGATATATGCCATGTCCTAGTTTGATACATGCCATGTCCTGGTTGTGTTAGGTTTACAACACAAGTCCCTGCGTGGCACAATTTCTGAATGTATAAAGGGAGATTTCAAGGCATATTTAGGAGTTTTTCAATGCTGGAAAAGCAGAGGCTGGAGCCTTGAATTCAGAGCTTTGCCAGGCAGGGCTCCTACCACTGAATGAGCTTCTCTAGGGTCCGTGTGTTCTGAGCACCATCCCCTGAGCATGTCTGAGCTGAGCTACCAGCACGGATGGGCACTCCTGACCTAGCTGTGGCATTGACAGCAGCGAAACCGTGGCATTGCAGTCTTACAAACCCCAGCAAGACTTCAGGGGCAAAACCAGCCACCTGCCTTGTTTCTCCCTTACTGATGCTTGCGAGATCGCAGCCATCTCCCCCACCTGCAGCATGGCCACACAAACCCCGTGCACACGTCCAGGGAGGGCACGGCGGGCCTTTGAAGCGGCGGATCCCAGCCTCCCCCATCACAAGCGAGTTTCTGTGGATATATCTACGGCTTCAGATAACTGCAGGCTGAGACCCACTTTCAAGACCCAGCCCGTCCCGCTGTTCATGTGGTTTCTACTGACACAAAGAGGCGCCTAAGGTGGAGCTCCAGAGCTCTCTGGCGGTGGAAAGCCCCATCCCACCCGATGCCATGATTCGGGACCAGTCTCTTGTTTACGTGGTCAGGAGCTGCTGGGAACGGGCAGGGCCCAGCCCGGTTCACCAGCAGGTATCCCACACTTGGCTCTTCCCAGCACAGCGGGAAGACCGTGAGCCTGAGACATGGGTGACAGCGGGCCGCCACTGGGAAGAAACGCGAAGGGGGACCAAGTTTTCAGCAGCTGGCCTGCCAGGCCTTCACCTCCTGCTCCAGAAACACTCTGCAGGGCTTGCTGCCCCTGTGCCTGCAGGGTGGCAAAGTGCTGCCCCATGGGATCGTGCCAGGCAGGCTGCCCCATTGCAGGAGCACTGTGTGCCTCGTGGTGACACTGGGACAAGGCCAGCACCAGGCCATGCCCTACCAGCGGCCGCGCGATCCCTCCCAGCCCAGCAGAGCAGTGCCGGGGCACACAGGGGGAAGACGAGGAAATTAAGCGTGCAATAAACGTCTGTAGAATTAAATGGGACTACCTATAAACCACAGAGAGGGAAAAAAAATCACATTTCCTCTTAAAATACCATTATAAAAATAGAGGACTCCTGTCCTGTTGGCTTGGGAAGAGAGAGAGGGAACGATCTTTGTTTTTCATCCTGACCTATTTTTGAGTTATTTTCATGAAAGAATTGTCTGCCTCTCTCTCCCAACACTTCTCCCTCCCATGGTTGTTTTTTTTTTCTTTTTTTTTTTTCTTTTTACACTCCTATAACTCAAAAAAGGCCATGCTGATTTTTTTTAATCTGTTAAAAATGTGCTCCCTGAGCTGAAACCAAATTTCAGCCCAGAGCAAATTTTTACGGCTGGGTTATAAATCCCTGAAAAACAGGATTCATAATGGAAGTGCTGACACAGCCTTAACTACTATATAGCAGTGTGAATGGCGCCACTATAATATCTATTAGAGATTCTTTAAAAAGTTTGCAAAATATTGTCTTGCCTTGCAGAGAAAAAGAAGCCAGAGTACTTAATGCCAACATAAACATGCTTTTAACCCATTATGTGCTAATTTGCAGAAAAGCTATTAATTCTGAGTAGGCACACAGAGTGCAGGACCGACAGGAAATGTTCTTCTAAACTCCTGTTTGACTTGTAACATGGTTTTAATCACTTCCATGAAACACAAACGATGGCTTCAAACTCTGAATGTTGCTCAGAACATGAGAAGGGTGATTACAACAGAGAGGAAAACAGGATTTTATTGGTGAAAGGGCTGAAGCCAACAGGGAGAGAGCTACACTAAACGCTAAAAATGGGACTCCGATCACTGTCAATTTGGGGACAATTGCTTCATTTGATTCACAGCATTTAATACTAGTCATCAGCATGCCACTATTTAATCTCTGTCATGACATGTACTGCAGGTCAAGTTCACTTTCTATCAGTGAATGAACATCCTTTCTTCTTCTTTGAACCCAGTCAAGTGTTAGCACCTCACAAAGCCGGTTCTGCTCAAACAAGCTGTGCCTTGCTTTTGCTTTCTGCAGTTTGTGTGTCAGGGACTAGTGCTAAACTAACCCTGTTCAGCTACTGTTCCTGTGGTCTGCCAGGCAGGGAAGGAAAGCACTTCCTCTAGACTAAAACACAGCGAAGAAATAGAAGATGTTGGAGACGGTGCTTGGTCAGCAAAATATGTAAAACATTCACTTGAAAGCCCATGAAAAAGGAAAACAAAGCAGTAATGCATTTAGCTTTTTTCTTCTTTTCTTCCTACAGGAGTTTGTGCTTTCTCCCCAGCTATAAGCACTAGCATTACTTTTATGTGGCAATAAATGGGGATGGGATCAACTATTAGCTGAATACTACAGGGACATGAGCAACTCAGGACAGTGTGTAAGTGCAGAGGTATCAGCATTTATAGCTTCCTGTTGTTATTAAGAAAAGAGGTACTGTGCTAGGCCAGTGACTGCTAGAACCCATATATAAACTGCCCCCACTGTTTTGGAAGGAAAACTAATTTTTGGAAAAAGTAAGATTTTCTGCGCTGCCATGTCACTCGCTCATGTCTTCAGCTCTGCAATCTTCTCAGGCATCTTCTGTGATGCCTGTTCCTGCTGTCCCCATTGCTCCCTTCTGCCCGCAGCAGCGGTGACTGAGAGCAGTGGGTGCAGCAGCAGGATGAAGGAGTGAGCTCTCCACTCTGCATTTCTGTGAGACACAAATGAGCAATGAGCACTGCAGGGTTTAGGCATGGGTGATTTCCATGATGCTTTTAAAAGGGAAGAAAGATCAATTTATAATCAAAACAGTATGGCTAGTACTGTAACTCACATCAGCGTGTGAGGACAGTGAAATGTGGTCACTATACACCAGACTCCGATTTCTCTGACACCGACGTAAATCATGACAGACTCCCCTGGATGAGAAAGAAGTATCCACTGCTTATTCACAAACAATGATTTCATGGGCTTCTCTGTAAACCAACTCTATATTTTTGCCATACTGAGACTATCTTGTGAAAAACAAAGCCAAGGTCACAGAATCATCCTGAAAATGCTCACCATAGCAAGAAGTGATTTAGGCCCTACCTGAGCAAGTAAGTTATCTTTCAAGAGGGTAAGCAGCATAGTGAAAAATCCTGGCAATAAAAAGCTAAGAAATGTTGGACAAGAAACTCATCTGCTCTCACACTGAATTTGCTGATATTTTTTGCTGATGTTATTATTTGCTGATAAAAGGTGTTGACCATGTAAAGTGATGCTGCCAATACTCCAGTAAATTCCCAAATGAGGAAGACCAAACTTTACATCCCTCTTCTAATTAGGAAAGATAGAATGGATCCAAGAGAAGCAAATGAGAGACACCCAGAACATCTAGTGTGTCCAGTGCTGGCATGCACCACTTTGACACAAGCCTGTACCAGAAAGAAGCTGTAACCTGAATTTCTGTCCCTTGTAACAATGGAGACTGTCTCAGTCCAAAGATATAGAAAAGATGGAACTGCATAGCTTCCATTTTGACCTTAAGTTCCCTGGAGCAGCTCCCACAAAAAAAGCTTTGATTGTGATAGTCTACATTTCCCAGTTAAATGGTTTTCTTCTGGCAGATTCCTGGCCCCCACTAGGTGTAATTTTGCCCCTCTCGAGTGGACAGACAGTTACAGGCTCTAAGTGAGTACCTCTGAAGGTCAACCAAGTCTGTGGAGCTGCTGGAATGCCCGGAATTCACATTTTAAATCTTTCACTTAAGTAGGCTATTTAAACCAGAGGACATGTAAGCACCTGTCCTGGAATCCAGGAATCTCTATTTTGGATCTGAAATTATGAGGACGAGTTGCTTCCTCTAAACAGCTGAGGTCTTGTGCTGGGTCAGTGGGATACAATTTTTTGCTTTTATGCCATTTGTGTGGTTCTGAATCAACAGAACTTGTGACCATTTCAATTTTGCAGTGTTCTCTATAATGGACACTACCTATGAGAATAACTATTTGTAGGATCGAGTCCTTTAATGTTGTAACAATTCTTTTTGTTTATTCAAGTACCTTCTTTCACTTCCTGCTTCTGGTCTTGATTTTCTGTCTCCAAGTCATCCTGTGCTTTTGGCTCCACCATCTCTTCATCATCTTCATCCTCTAGAAAAAGGAAGACAAGGAACTGTGAGATTCTCCTGTTTAAGGTAAAAGGGAAACAATGTATGTTCTTTACAATTATAATCAGTTAGCAAACACAGCTAAAGCACAGTAAATGAACATACCTACTTTATACTCAAAGTGCCCCCCTCAGAAATATTCCCCAAGACTGCAAGATAATCTGCTAACACAAGGCACCTGCCCCTTGTGCTCCCTGTGGCAACTTCCCATCTCAGATGTCATCTGAATATCTCCTTGACCTCAGAGATGACTTCTTGGATGGCATAAGAACAGATGCAAACACGTTTCAGCCTGGCAGCTATTCCACAGTCGGGACACCTGTTATCCAGACACCTCATTTCCAATTCAATTCTCACCAGAATAATTTGTCTTTTGACCTACAGGAAGGGGTTAAATAGAAATCTGACCTTAGGTCAGATGCCACTAGCAAGCAAACAGGCATGGTACAGTTCTGAAAAGTCATCAGTGGCAACCGGGGGAACACAGCAACCAAAAGCAGCATTTGGAGCCTAAGAACCATTCTTGCATTAATATGAATTTAATGAACACTAAAATTTGACACATGTCAGTTACCACTGCCAGATGTTTTAATGACCTTTCCTGACCTATGCAAATGCCTCTCTCCCTTTGCCTTTCTCCCCACATTCACATGTTGTCATTTTGTTCAGAAGGGCAAACTATTCATTCCTTTCTTTCCGTCTGTTTGAAGTTACAAGGGTTCTGATTGTCCAGACCAAAACATAACGCAGTAGAGCTGGAAAGACAGAGCGATGAACCAAAATATCTCAGAATCTAGCTAAATCTCCTTACTTGTTCCCGGCTAGAGCAACGAGATTCATTCTCCAGAGCCCACAGCCTGCACTTGACCCATTCACACTCATGAGAGGGGAGAAATGCACAGTCTTCTAGGTTCAGTGAGCTATTAAGACTGAAAATAGAGGTGATCCCGAAAGAGGGAGTTACAGTAATTAACAATTAGGATAAATAAGCCTATGGGCTATGCAGGGACTATTTTGGAATGGTTGTGGAGCAAAGACGTAGCATCACAGCACAGCAAGCACATGGTGCCCAGGGTGGGTCTGCCACACGAGGGAATGATGTTCTCCCGGCCTGGGGCACTCAGCCATCAGCAAAACTTCTGTGGGTCCTCTGGGGCTCCCTGAGCAATCTGCCTGTCACCATATGGTTCCTCGGGACATGGCACTTCTCCAGGCACGCTGACTGCTCTAACACCACCCCATTAACAGTAGGCCTGGGAGCAGGGAGGGGGCAACGTGTCATGCTCCTCAAGCTGCTTGGCTACTGGCACCTTCTGCGAAGGCTGGCTATGATCGGTCCCAGCTTCTTGGGGGGATGCTGGTGCTGACAGGTTGCATTCAGCCAACAGCAACACACAGCTGCATTTTGTTTTCAATAACCTAATAGGCACCATACTATTCCCACCGCTTTGCCTACCCCAGGACTCCTCCCAGAAGCCCACAGAGCACTGGTTGCTAGCTGACATCTCAGCTGCAAAGCATGGCTTAGCCACAAAGCTAAGGAAGTGTCTCAGCGCGGACAGTGTGCTCTTCCCTCTTGGGAAAACGACGAAATCTTGGCATAAGATATGCCATCACTCCCCTGCTGCTAGTGAGGAAAAGAGGGAAAGCTCAGAAAAGGGGGAAAGGCACGATATGCACTCACTTTGATGCCTCACTTGGCAATCACGTTTCCCTAGGTACCCTATATATTCACTGAAAGAGCTTTCAGACAGCAAGCCGGGGCATTTCAGTTTGGCAGAGTACACACATTGCTCTGTCCACTGGCTGAAAGGCAGGCAGCATCCGACACGGTCAGCAGAGAGTGAGAGAAGCTGCCTGGTGTGTACACAGGGGAGGGGTAAAAAAGGTCCCTCTGCCCTCAGCCTGTGGCACTAGCGGGGACGGGGATGCAGAAAGGAGACGGACACTCCCCAAGAGCAGATGAGACGTGTGAGAAGAAAGAGGAGTGACCGGCAGGGTAGGCAGGGAATACTCTGCTAACCTCAGATATGCATGCACCCGCAGATAGGATCGCAACGGTGTACAGATATATGCACACAGACACACTTCTGGTAGGTGCCTAATGAAGCCAACTCCCACAAGAGTTTTGTGAGTCTCGCCTTACAAGTTTTCATTCCCTCGAGCACCAGCTCTTGGAGCCAGCGGTTTATGTACGGATTTCAGCTTCCATTTTTAACCTGTTTCCAACCTGTCTGCTTGCACAGGGAAGTTTCAAAAGGTGAATGGTTTAGGAAAACTCGCAGAAAGCAAACAAAAAAAAAATATTTAACTGAAAATACTGTGATTTTTTTAAAGCAGCATATTATGCTTGTCAATGCCTGACTCGTAATTTGCTAAGGCACAAGGATAACATTGCAAATGTAAAACTTTAGATTTAGTATAAGGTATTCAGAATGAAATGAAGCAAATTTATCACTGTTCCCTACAAGTCCTTGATCCCCCTGGTTTGGGGAGGCAACTTGATTGCCAGTTCCTGCCTCTAAAGCAGAGAAGCACTGAATGGCTGTGGCGCAGCTGGAGCAGGGGGCTGTACTGATACTTCAGCACCTATTAAGGTAGATCTTCTTTACCTCCCTTCTTTCCCCTTCTGGGAACAATCAAAACCAAGTTTCCCGAGATTTTTCTAGATCTAATTGCAGCAGGAAAAATAACTAAAGGTTATTATAACACATGCCATGCCGTTTTTTCCAAGAGCACACACACCAATATATTAGTTTTACCAGAAAGGCAGTGCAAGAGCTTGTAGCAGGTTTGATACAGTTCAGATGTCCTCATGTATTTACAGAGAAACGTATACACACACAAAGAAAAATTCAGCAAAAAGAATGATATGGTCATGAGCCAAATGCTAAAATGTTAGCAAATGCCAGAATTTGGATTGCCTGGGCACGATTACCTCCCTCCCCTCCGCACGTGGAGGCATGATGACCTCACTCTGGAATTTCCTCCCTCTTGAGTGCTTGGCCTCATTTTCTGGGTGCTCAACAAGAGACACGTGGGGCCTGAAATGCAGAAGTACTGAGAGCTGAAGTCAACTGGGCCTGTGCTTTCAGTGGAGAGCGCTATGGAAACGCTGCGCATCGAAAGCTCCCAGATCTCTCGCATGCAGCTTTGACTACTTGTTGTTGTTTGGACGTTTTTGTCCTTTCTTTCCCTGTGCTTCAGTGCACCAGGGAAACAAAAGCTTGGAAGGCGATCAATATTTTCTGTGTTCGGTGTGATGCTTTGAAATGAGATCCGAGGTCAGAAAAACCAGAAGGGTTAAAAAGTTGACTCCCCATTAACTGGCTGATAAAAGAATCTGTTAAGGAACAAAAAACCCACATGATATCATGTAATTAAAACTGTATCATCATACATATTCTAAATGGCTAATTAAGGATGCCCAGGAAACCTGTATTCTGGAATATCCAATGTAGCTTGGCTTTACAACATGAATGTTTATTTGCCATAGTTTTATTTTGGATATCACACAGTATTTAATGTTGATGCATACACACTTGTAGATGTTCATAGTACATACATTTGCCACTGCGCATAAAGATGGTTATGCACATGTACATTTGACTGTGCGTAGACTATAGAATACTGTGAAATGCTTTGGCATTCATTTTCCTGTGATTTACTTCAATGAGAAAAAGATAACATTAATTGTATGTTTACTGGAGAGTCTGTAAGTGTCTACATGGCTAGTTGTTTCCACATATGCCTGTTCGGATAGGATATGCCATAGCAGAAATTATGCAGGGAGGTGAAGACAGCTCTGCAGCTCCTGAACATAAATCGCCTTTCCCTGTTTAAGAGCATTTCCGACAATGGGAAGTTTAGAGAAATAACTTTTCAGCTGATTACATAGCAGTAGGAGTCTCCTAGTCACATTTGGCAAACACAGACTCACGCTAACACCAGGAGTGTTACACCCTGCTCAGACGATCTAAATCAGAACCCAAATGTCTATTAAAGGAACCACATGAAAAAGAGCTAGTAATGAAGTGTATGGCCGCTGTGTAACACTTCTTTGTAGATCTCGAAGGACTTTGCAAGGAGGCCAGTTTTATTTTCCCATTTACCACGCAGAAGCTGACGCATAGCCCCACTCACTGGAGATCACTCAGCAGACCAGCAGCTAGGTGAAGAGTGAGGGTTGACTTCAGTTTCAGCCTAGAGTCCTGCCCACTAAGGCCACCCTGCCTTTCACTGTAAATAAACCATTTCTTGATGGAAATGATCGTTAAACGCATATGTGAAACAAGATGTTTGTCTGCTGAAGCTGGCGGAGCCGTATGTGGGATTAATGCAGACTGACAGAGCTGGACCAAGTACCGTTTCTTCCTAACTCAGAGACTGATGACTCTCTGGGCTCTAGGAGGTGGCCAATTAGTCCAAACAGTGCTTTGTTTAACATGATGAAATAAAAGCAGAGCAATTGTTCTCAGCTTCTATTTAGCTTTGAACATTCCTGCTTCTGTTCCAGACCAGAAGGTGGTCTCACGTGTCTAAAAACTTGCCTTTTTTTTCCAACTATAGAAACGGCTCTAATGAAAAAGTATGACCACTCCCTCCAAACCTGTTTTTGTTTAATCTGCATGTAAACTACTTATTTTCAAATGTTGCCCAACTGCTAGCTCCAATGAGCCTGGCCTTTGCTTTGGGCTCTGCAAGAATGGATCACCATTTTGAAATCCCAGTAAATGGAGGGGGAAGCCCTGCAAACATGTGGCTAATCTGCTGGCACCTGCAGCGGAAAAGCCCAGATGTGCTGAATTGGACCAAATACTCACAAAGAACACAGATGATTTTAGGAAGACAGACCCCGTATAAAAATACTGGGCACATTCAGGACAAACTAGAATACAATAACTACATCTGAGAGGACTTCACATGACATTGGCTTCGGGGATTAATTCTTGAGATGAATACTGTTTTGCTTGGGTGAACATTTTATCTTTGTTGGTTGTCTGAGTTTTGGATTACCAGTTTTAGGCAGTTAGCACTGGTACTGCTCAAATAGCTTACTAAACAGCCTTTTTTTTTTTTCCTTGAGGATTTATGTAATTATAGGCGTCTGCTCTATTAATATATGTACCACCAGTTAAACGTCAGGCAGCATGCTGTGCATTCTTCTTGGGTGGAGGATTTACACCTCCTCAGATGTGCACCTCTAAGACTAGCCTAAAGTTGCAGCTTCTGTGCATTGTTTTGAGTATTGATGGCTATATCGAATTAGACTGACAGCTCTGTTTTTAATTTTGGGTAGGTACAAACAATACCTTTATTAAAGGCACATCTTTAAAATAGCAACTCAATTAGCATCACAATTATATATTTTATTGTCTAAGTCATGGATATATGAGAAGTCAGCAGGTTGTTTTATGGGGTTTTATATCGGCATTGAAATTCCCTTAGTGCATGTGAACATTCAGCTATGCATATGAAATTCAATAAAATCAAGTGTCTTCACAAGAAGCAGACTTGATTTTAAAACTGTTAAATACCAGAAACTGTTGCATCACTTTTATATTTACAGCTGTTCAGATTAATTTTGTTGTTTCAGATATGAAAGAATTACAAACTAAGCGAAGACAAATGCATCATGTTTATATTGACATAAGCCTGGATCAAACAATTCAGATATTGTTGGCATTATCTTGATAAAAAGTTAAAACACTATCTTTCCTTATTGAATACATTTTTTCCATCACTAGCAAAATATGCAACAAGCAAGGAAACATACTTTTTAAAATAGGACTGCTTGACATTTCACATTTTTGAAAATCTATGATTTGCAATCTGGCTGAATGGCCTATTTTTCATATAATGTAATTTTTTGAAACATGTCCAATTTTTCACTTTCATCTTTTGACTGCCCTTTGAAGCAAGAAGAGAATTAATTCATCAGTGGATTTTGTTTGCAGAGTGGGATGTGAGACTGGACGTACACTGGGCACATGTTAGTCATACCAGATGGAAATATTCTTGCATGCAGGCTCTTCTTGGCAATAGACAGCTGCCTCCTAAAATATATTTCAGCTAGCCAAGGCAGGGAAGATTACTTACTGCTGAATACTGAAAAAAACAGAGGTGAACAGATCTTAGCCTAAGCTCTGTGCAATAGGCAACAAAATTTCAGATTAGAATTTCATGTGAGTCTGAGCTTGCAAGCATATTTGCATGCAAAAATTATATGCATACAAGGTATCTCTGCCCAATTCCCAGAAAGAAACTTAACTGCATAAAAGGAACATTAAAAGCTCCATGTTATTCTTCTAAAGTTCCCCATCTCTGATACGACACATTCCCAACACATCATCTTGTCCTTGTTCATGGACACGACAGAGTTCATGGACAGAGAGTCATGCTTTCTAATAGCATTAATATTTGCCATATAAAAAGAAAACATTAGGAAAAGAAAGAGCAAAAGTGGATGAATGAATGTCTGGAACTCCTGTATGGTCATGGCACCTAAAGGACTTGAGCAGAAACATGTGAGACTCTTCCTCCACTTTCCATTTACACTGTTTTAAATTGACCAGAATAAATGGTCTGTCTGTATCTTTTTTGACTGCAATTCTGCAAGAGCAAGAATAAATCACAGCACTACAAAAAACAGACTGGTTGGCATCTTCAAACTCTCTCGATTTTTTTATTTTATCTCGAAGTGCTGTGTTACTTTTTTGTAACACAAAAAGAGAGGCTACACATACAGACGAAATACAAGCTGTATGACTCACGTTACTTTTAACAGACTGAAGTATATTGAATGAATCTTCTTGAAGAAAATATTGTATTAGAATTTAACCATGAAACAATATAGATAATGTTGGGCACTTGTATACCACTGTAATCCAGAAGATTGCAGGACGCTTTTCCCTGGAATTAATGCATTTAGCCTAACATTTTCCACAGTGAGCAGACTAGTCATAATATACCAGTTTTAAAAGTGCAGGTCTGAGAGACAAAACTGTTTTCTTGTTTCTTACAAAGTGAAATACTAGTTACATATCAGTCTACCACATCCCAAAAGAGTTTTCTGATCCCATCCCTTGTTCTGCAATGCAAATCTCTGGAAAGGTTTACCCATTATCCTATAAGGAGCAGGTGATACTGCTGGGCATTACAATCAGATCCCCAGAGTCCTCCTCTCAGGCTTCAGCCATCCCTGTACCAGCGCAATGAAGAAACTATGCATTTCACCCAGAAAACAAACACCATAGCCAGACTGACTGAGAGGAGTAATTTACTTCAGAAAATTTATTTTGCCTACAGCATAGGCCATGTCTGTATGGTTGCCACTTAAAAATTTGTCCTGAAATTTACTACACTTCCCTCTTAAAACACTTAAAGTACCCCATAAGCAATTTTTACTCAACATTTCTTTTTAAGGCTCTCCTTAACAATTACTGCGTTCAATTACTCCTGGTTGGGGGATTCTCAGGTCTCCTGGTATATGATTTCTCATAATCATCTCCTGATCTAGGGTTTCACCACTCAGCTCCAGTTCCTATGCCTCTTCCTGACTTGTGTTTGCAGTCAGATTTCTTTTTGGTACATTATGAAGACAGATCTTATTTTTCCATTTTGTGACAAATGATAGACTATCACAGCCAAATGGCAAGAGAATGTCACAGAAAAATTTCTTTTACTGTAGCATTTCACAAAGCTCCATATTAAACTATTCAAATCTCTTCACAGCCCTGATTGCAAACCTTTGCACACTGGTTCAAGTATTAAAATCAATGCTTCAGAATGTAATCATTGCTTTACTAATTAAAATGGAAAGCTGCCTGTGATTCTTCAGGGAAGCATTTCTCTAACCCAAGAAACTGATTTTCCAGTTACTTGGCCTGCACACAGTTTTCAGTTGTGGTGAGAGTCTCAGAATTCAAAGTGTCCCTTGTTTTTAGTTTCTGGTCGGTCTAGACCAGACATGGATTTTTCTCTCCTCTTTTGGACTGTTGCAACATCACACTGGTTGAAAGCATTTTTCAGTCCCCAGAGAACTAAACTGCAGAGAGCCCCACTGGAGTCATCATCTCTTCCAGCCGATTCCCTTTTCTCCTCTTCCTCCCTCCCCAAAGCTCATGTTCAATTCTATTGTGCTTGAAAATATTCCAGTTGGAAGATGTAGCACAAAAAGAAAAGTACAGAAGTTTCCTTTTCTTGGCCATGGTTGGGCCTTCAAATAAAAATGCCAACATGAAATAATGGTGGAACAGCAGAAGCCTTACAGCAGCATTTACAGACCGCTAGCTCAAAAACCAAACAGCATACATTTAAAATATGTTGCTGGAGTATAACTCCAATAGTGCTATCCGTGAGGAAAAAAGCCATCGAGACACTTCATTTGCGTGGAAGAAGAGGGGTTTGCTAAATCATGCAGGTTTCCACATCCTCTGAAACCTGTAGGAGGTTGTTCCCCACAGCGCTGCTGGAAGAAGTCGCGCCATGCCAGCAACGCGAAATGATTCCTGTCCTGGGAAAGGGCACCCAGACACGTGGCAGACTTTGTGGATTGGGCCTGCTCAAGTCATTTTCAAACCCTCAGATCATGTAATAGTGTTAAAGCACAAAAGCCCAAGTATGTTAATGAAAACCAGTCCCCACAACCTATGGCACTAGCAGCAATTGTAAAACAAAGCCGCTTTCATATTACACACACGCAGATGATGTATCTGGCATTTGCACGGTGCCTGATTCGGAGGTCAGTCCCAGACCGTTGCCTCAGCTGGGCACTAGGTACTTAAAACATTAACTACACTGCAGACCAAGCGAGGCCTGTGGGATTTTTACTGCTGACACACAGAGGCTAGGACTTCACAGACTCATTTACCCCAAGTGCTAATGACATTATACTCCACAGGCCACCTCTCCTATTTTCCATCATGCATCATGTTTGAGCAAGGTTATAAAATCTTGCCATTGTGGAATAAATTAATTCTCCACTTCCATATTGTGTCTCGGTCAGTTTCTTGGCTACACTAATAAATGTTAGGTCAAATTCTCCAGCTGACTCTCAGCTTAACTTCTCCTCTAAGCATCAATATGGGCTCTTTGGCTGGGAGGCCTTTAAGAGCTTCTCTCTTCTCTGTTTTTTGGACATGAGGTAACATTTTGGTCCAATACCCTGAAATTAGCTGTATGGCCATATAGTTTTTTGTATGACCATGGCTTACCTTTTAACTCCAACTTTTCCACCAATCTCTCTCACTTTCTCTGTTCTATAGCACTTTACAAATAAAAGTAAATGCTTAAAATGTAGCATCTACCTCTGTAACTGAGACATCTGAGAGCGCAGATCTCTGCATTTATACACAAACCTCAACAGAGAGAAATGGAGACAAGAATGCTGATGTATTACAAGGATAATTGGAAAAAATAACTATATTCATAAACAATTACCACAGCAAATATACAAAACCTCCCTCTCTTTGCCTCCCTGACACACACATGTATACACTTTGCTCAGCACTTTAAAAATAACTATTAGTCATGTGGCAAATGCATTTTACATGAGCAAAGGTTCATTTCACCATTTGTCTTTAAAAAGGCAGGCAAAAAGTCTTTTTATTATAAAATTAAACTACAGAAGAATGGCTGGGTCAGGGTGCTACGAGTGTGTGCTTATTACTTTTATAGGCACCAAGCAGACCCTGCTTAATTCAGTTTCCCACTGACGCCACTTCACCTTAGTCATCGGTGTTAGCCCTGATTTGCATCAGCCTATGTGAAAAAGGAATTCCCTCTGACAGTTTTGAACTTGCCATGTTTTAATTTCACCCCTTCTCTGCTACCACACTGGGAGTGCAGAGGTTACTCTTTTCTGATATCTCAGTTTCAGGGATACCAAGGCATGTTAGTGAGCAACACCTTTCGGTAGCAGGGAAACCAAGGTGCCCAAAGCCGCTCTTGAAACAGCTGCAGATGACGGAATAAAACGCTGGTCTCCTGGTTCCTGGCCAGATACTTCAGTTGCTGCCTGCCCCGGGCAGCTTTGGAGGCTGTTCAGCCTCCTTCAGTCAGACGAGCTGTCAAACCCCTCAGCCAGCTCCCCCCCTGCGGCCTGGTGGGCGCCCTGCTCCTGGCCCTGCTGCCCCTCGGCCCGCAGCCTGCCCCTGCCTCCTCTCCACAACCTTGCAGAGTGGCTCCAGCTGCTCCCGCCCCTCTTTCTGCTGGGGGCCATGCTTCAAAGGCTCCAATTCCCCCAGAGGAAGGCCTCTTCCTTCCTCTTGGCCCCTCTTCAGCCTCCCCGGCATCAACCTTCCCGAGGCAGGTATCAAAAATCCCCTACTTGAAATCAAGCAGTTGGTGCACTCAGAGAGCCATTCCCACCTGCAGATACCTGTTTGACACAGAAAATCCCTCTGAGTTGGATTCTCAGGTGAACACTTGAAGGTCTTTTGAGAACTTGGGTCTTGAGACCCTGATTTACAAAACATAAAAACCAGTCCCAATCCCAACAAGTCCCAGATTGCTAGGGTCAGAAAACCCACTGCAGCTCTGAGGACCAGGCATTTTCACAGCTTTTCTGTGTGGTGTTCAAGCTCATCAGAGCCGAGGAGCTTTGGACGATGCAAACAGGCAGACTGCATTCGGCACTTGGGATGCAAGACAAGATAAAACTGCACCACAACCAGGCACTGGCATTCACTTCCCTCTCTCCACTTTACAGTTCTGATTCACCATGAAAATAATTTCTGTGGCTACTTTCTATCTTTCCAATTTGGAAAATGGATGCTTTGAAGTGCCGTACAACAGGCTGCCTGTAAAGCAAAATCCTACCTTTTCTCCCCAAACAGTGCAAAGACAGCTTGCAGGAGGTCTCAGGTACAGATGAGGGCATCAAGTCAACAGAACCACATGAAAATGGGTATCAAATAATCTGGATCATGCTACCTCATAGTCTTTCACTTAGGAAGGCATCCCAGCGTAGACCTTTTTTTTTTTTTTTTTTTTTTTACAGAAAGAAAGATCTCACTGGATTCAGCTCCCACGTCCCTTCAGCTGTAACACAACTCAAAGCTGCAAAGTTTCCGTGTGTTAACTGGGGATGCCACAAGCCAGCCTGAAAAGAGGTTGTCATCGTGATCTGAGGAAACACAGTGTGCTTACATGCCAATGAATTCATGGCAAGCAAAGCATTTGGCACGTTGTATTTCATCAGTTGACTATTCTTTCTAGAGCTGATCAAGAAATCCAGCAATGCTGGAGCCATATTCTGTCAAAAAGACATAGTTGCATAAAACCTTAGTCTCCTGCAAAACATTGCCACATTCTTCACGGAAGGGGGGAGATTAAAAAATGAGCTGAAGAGACAGTCCTAGCAATATCAAAATGGCTTGTTTTAACCTTTTCTGAATGAAAATTTGGGGGCTTTCCATTAAAAAGCACTTCTCATTTTTGGTACTTCTGGTCTATTTTGAAACAGGAGATGAAGAAAATCAAAATGAAAAGATATATATTTTTTTTTTGTTAAGACATACATGCGTTACTGACCAGAGAGGAAAACAAGGAAAAAAATTACTTAGGTGGTCTTTCAATATATTGGAGTCCTCTTCCAAACTGGAACAAAGTTATATTTTGAAATCTCAAATTTCACCACACTGCATGAAGAAGGGATTCCCAACTCTAATTCTGTCACTGCCTAAGTGATGCAGTCTTAGCTGAGTGAGGATTTCTAAATCTGGTGTTAAAGCAACACAGAAGCAGCACAGTGTACATATTACTGTGATGAACAATGACAAGGTCTCTCCTCCTGTGATCTGAGATTCCCCCTCCTGTGACTTTAGGTTAATCATTTCCTTTAGATGGGACAAACTTGCAGTACTAAATGCCTGAAGGCAAAATTTACATCCTTGTCCTGAGAAGATGCTAACAGACACAGTTGACAAGTCTACCTGGAGCACACTTGAAAGCCCAGTACATTAGACAATGCCAAAACTAGGAGGAAATGTGCAAATGGTTATTTATCACGTTTGAGGACTGATCCTGCCTTTTTTTTTTTTTTTTCATGCAGAGCTCCAAATGAACAGGACAAATGCATTATGAAGACAGCAAGGTACTACTAAGCACAAATCTGTACTGATGGCCCTTGAATGGTGAAATGAGAACTGTCTGAGCAAGTCTGATGAGGCTCTCTGAAACTATTGTCTTAGCTGCTGGACTGCTATATAGTTGGGTAAAAAAGGAAAAATCACCACAGCTGAGGTGTTTGCTTTGGGGGTGGGCATTGGGGTAGTGCTAAATTCAGCAGCCACAGCAGAACAAATAGAAACTGTGAGCTTTCCACCACATTAATGGAACTTCATTCAAAAGGTGGAGTGTAATGTTCTTCCGAGATGGATAATTCACATAAGCTGTGCGATTCAAACATTCATGTCTCCACACCAGCTCCACACCACCTCGGGATTTATGTTTTATTTCAGTTTTCATCGGACTGCTCATGAATGACCGACGACAAAAGAGCATGTGTGCATTTTTCTTTTTCACAGGTTCCCGTTAATGAGGACTCTGTTGCATTAAGACAGTCAAGACTGTCTCTGGCAAAATGTGTTGAACCAAGGTGTTTGTGCCTGCATAAAATTAAGCCACAAGTAAAGCACTTATTTCTGACAGCAGATTTATAATAGGAAAATCCCAGCAGGAATGAAGAGTTAGAAACCCCTGTTGTAGCCTTTTTCATAAACTTCACCTTGATTTAGTATCTCAAACAAGTAGCAGGAAAGGCTAACAGCAGAGGTAATCCTATCATCTTTTCTCTGACAGCACCATTCCATCTTTTTGACTTCCTCATGCAGCTAACATGAATTCAAATCATCTGTGTTTAAAGTTAAACGCAGTGATTGACAGATCTTTGTAGTCTCAGTCCATACTGAAGATTATTCTAGATACCTATCAGTTATTACTACAAGCCCTGTCTGATATTCAATACCTACAGGGAAAATTGTTTTTAACGGTGTAATGTCTGATCTATTTTGAAAGCTATTTTAAAATAAGAAACTAACTATAACCAGGTGGCTAAAATCCAGACAGGTTTTTTATGGGTTGATTTTTGGAGGGAGAAGGTGGAAGATAACAGCAGAACTCTGTTATACTGCAGTAACAACCATGATTCAGAGCAAAATACAGACAAAAATGAAGCATTTTGTTTTGATTCCATGACATCAATTTCTGTAAAAACACCTATTCCAATAATACAGGGTAGGGGAAAGTATACAGCTTTGCTCCTGGCTCTTAATACAAACTCATGACAGCATGCACTGCTATGAAGTTACTGCTGGCTTTCATAATCACAAGTCTCATCAAAGCTCAGCTGCTGTGCTAGAAAACTGGGATGCTGCAAGAGATCTTTGGGCACACTACATTTCCTTCTGTGGACACAAACATAAATATGGTAGTGAATCAGTGGTCATACCATCCTCTGTGCCCAAGGGCCAATAGTACAGAAAGGCAGAAGAATGTCCTCTTTAATTAACAGACCCTAAGCTCAGCTCTGTTGACCCTGCAGCTGTGATGGATGCAGCTGTATAATACAAATTGAGCTGTACTGCTCTTGATTACGGTGTTGCAGGGTCAGCTGGCTTTAGTCACAGGCAGATCAGCCAGTTGGGTAGGAAAGCACTCCAGCGGTGCTGTACTCACGGGGAGTAAAGGGGAAGCACTGTCCTCTCCCATGGGCAGGCCAGCAATGGTGGAAGCAGAGCTGGAGGAACAGAACAGTGATGGCTGGGCAATGCCAACTGGTGCACATCTAAGGTTACCTGAGATGATCGCTCTGCTCCACGTCAGGCTCATCTCCAAGCCTGTCCCATCCTTCCCCACCACTCGGTCTTGCATCTGCTGTTGAAAGATTTTGCATCAGTTCTGGCTCGTGGCCTCATGCTCTCTCAGAGCTTCATTTCCCCTACTGCACCGAAACTTAATAGCAGGGAAAGAAGTACGAGAGAAGCTTAGCACAAACAGAGGGCAGGGCATTGCCCTCAATCTTCACCACTTTTCAGAGCTCCTACTCAACAAGTCTGAGATCACATCCAGATCTTCATGAAACTTGATTAACTTTGTGCTCACAGTTAACTGAATCTGGAACTGTGAGAGACAAGGGCTTAAAAGTCCTGCTCAGTTCAAGAGAGTTTTCCCTGGTTTTGTGATCAGGATCTGAAAAGGTTAGTCTGTTTTGGCTGTAAATCACGGTAAGAAAAAAATAAACGAAACTGGGGAATGGAGCTTGTGTGTCTTGGGCTAGAAGGGACGGTTCAGGCTGCTGAATTCCTAGTGGCTTTTTCAAGATTTCATTTATCCCTGGCTGTTACTCTGTGTGCTTAGCAATGAAAAATAAGTACAAAAGGGATGGAAATACAGACTTTTTAAAGCCAAACTTGGCGCCCTAAAATCAATGGCAGCAAATGCATTGGTGAATGCGTCGGTCATTTGGCTAAATCTGAAAGTCATGAAGATGGGCAAATTCCATCAGCAGAATGAGAGCTAAAAATAATTTCATATAGAAATGTGCACAGAAGTTTATTTTTCATGCACTGGACAAATAAAACCTGATAGGGTTTTGCATTCTCAATATCACCATGCTACGTTACATGGGAGCCTTACAGAAGATGATGATTCAAATAGAAAGATCCTCCTGTTTGTCAAGTTGTCATTTTTCCATCTGCAAATAATGAAACCTAAACTATTCTGAAAGGGAGAGAGATGGGAGGGAATGTGTTCCACGGATCTGTGGAGAACCACATAGAAACATATACAGAAAAAGAAGCTGCAGCACGGAGCACTTCCTGACCTCCTCTTGGCTACAAGTCTGAAAGAAGTCTCCAAGGCAAGAGGCATGAAAGAGCTTAAACAAGAAACCCTTCAGAAGTGCAGCTCTTTGCTGCATGAATACCACAACACAGGGAAAATCTGCTGTGTAGGAGTACAGTCCTCCCACTTGAAAAGAGCTGGTAATGCCATCATGTCACGGAAAGATTTTCTTCATGGCTTTTGTGCATTGAAGGCATTAGCAAAGTGGGAAAAGTGCGAGCTGACAATTGTGCGAAAAGAAGGGTTTCTTAATTACATTGTAAAAGACGTCTCGTTTAAAGATGCAGCAGAATTAGCGTTAAAAATACATGTCATCCCATACAAGCGGATGCAAAATCAGTGCAGGTTAATCTAGCAGACTTTTTTGCTGGCTTCTGGGTGGTGCACTCAGGAGCTCTTTACAAATAATAAGGAGAGGAGCTTCATCAGTGCTACATAAATGGTACTGCTGCCCCAGCCTCCCACTGCAGTGCTTGCTGAGCAGTACCCACAGGTCCCAGTACTACACTCGGTCTGGACTCCTGGTACAGGTCAGTCCAAGGCTTGGCACTTGGTCTAATGCTTTCTCTGTCTTTTATGTTCACCATCTCTCCCTTTATAAGTCCCCAGACCATGATGTGTTTATCCTTTCCTGCGTAGCCAAGTCTGGATGCGTGCTTGTGTTCTCTGTGCCATGTGGCTTCAACCAGTTACATGCACAGGCTCAAACTGTGGACCCTCATTACAACACAAAGACATCTCCCAAGTGTCAGTGATGAGAACTGAAACCTGGACTCTGTATTTTGATCTGATGCCTTACACAAAAGGCTGTGTGACTGAATCAAGATCTTAAGCATCAGGAATATGAATAACACCTCCCAGGTTTTGGATGAGTGTCACTGCTTGAAGACTACGCCAGGATGACGGCACTGCTGTTAATGACAAATTTTCCAGGTATGCTGAATAGGAACATGCTCTTTCATATTATTTCTTTTTGTTACATGTTGGTGAGCAGCAGCCTTCATCTCTATACTTGTCGCTTTTCTCATCGCAGTTGGTATGTAAGTCACCCTGCTGAGCCTGGCTGCCACTGTAAGGACCAAAGAATATTCTACACACACTAGCGACACAGACTGCTTGTAGAGTACAGAATCCTTACATGAAATAAATACCAGAGATACACTTCCCTCCCTGTCCTCCTCACGGAATTCAGAATTAAAGGCCAGACTTGCTTTCTTTCCCTGCCCCTGGAAAGCTTTAAATAGCATTATTCTCCTTCTGCCCACTGATCATTCAAACAGCATTTTCTTCCACTAGCACGCTTTGTATTTCAGGAAACACTTTTTTTTCTTTTCCTTCTTTTGCCCTAGAAGTCCACTGTAACATGTACAGAGCATGGGTTCTGGCTCTCGTGATGCATTTGTACAACGTCTCGTGCACGTGCAAGCATGCACACGCACATTCGAGCACAGAGTGCTAACCTGCACGGGTGCAGCTCAACACTTCACCTTGCTCTGGGCTATGCTTTAATAGAACAGGCATCGGGACCTTGAAGTACAGCAGTAATGAGCTCTTCCAAACATGCTCTGTGTTTGTTTCCAGAGGAGGTGTGTGTGCGGGGGGGGGGGGGGGGGGGGGGGCACAAGGGATACTTAATCATAAAAATGCTGAATATTTAAGCCCTTTCCCCATTCTACCACCCCCATTTAAATCAGCAGTGCAGTTGGAATGAAATACAACTCGGCTTTCAAACATTTTTGTATTTAATTTAATTTACTTCTAGATTGATAGCTAAACTCAAAACAGATTTTACCCCTTTTCCCCTGGATGGGGAAATAGAGATGACCAACTTCCCTTTGAACTAAGTTTACAATGTTTCTGGTTTTTTCCTATTAAGTAAAACAAACAAAAGAAGGCAATTATTAAAGAGGTCCATAACCTATTTCTAGTACAGGATTGCAATGAAATTGAGTGAAGAGCTCCAAGCCTGTAGGACAGGTGTTTCTACTACCTGACACATGGGTTGGTTGTCTCACAAAAAGGACAAGGTCTTGAATTAGCCTCTAATTCTTAGAGGCAAGCTTTCTCTCCAAAAATTCAGGTGCATCTATGCTTCGGGTGATTTTGGCGGTAGGAACTGTGATTTTTCGAGTAGGTGTCTTCAAGTACCAGCCACATCTGTGAGGAGAAGTAGCCATGGGTGTAAATCACAAGAGGTCAGACTGAGAGGTGAAACTACCCAGCCATTACGTGCCTTGTACCAGCAGATTTCAGGGAGGAATTATTCCAAAATAATAGTCAGTTACCGATTTTGAGAAAGACATGAATGAAAGGGAATGAAAATTGATAAGAAAATCACAACTTCCACTGCTGTCAATGATAAAGTTCACCAGGGAGATATTTCTGACACTTTATAAAAGGAATATTGAGACTTTTTTGGAGCAGTCCTTCAGTGGAACGCAAGAATTACAAGGCTGTGGACAAGGGCATGCAGTTCACTTGAGGAAAAGCACTACATCAGGCCAGCCCAGACCAAGAAGCATTGGCAGGCTGGTGTGTGTGAACCCACACTGCCAGCAGCTCTGTGCATAAGCAGAGATGTTTGATGTCCGCAGATGTCAGTCTTGTGTCTTTATAAACATTCATTTCAACTTTTTCTTTTATTATTATTATTATTATTATTTTAAGTCTGGTTTTGGTGAATATCCCAAAGTTCAGATGTTTCTCCCAAGTTTAGAGGAATTCATTCCAACATCTATTTATTTTTTTTTTTTCTGGAAATTTCACAAGAAAATCTTTTCACTCTCAAATCTCTGCATTATTCAGGTTTCATCTAGGTCAGAAAAAGTATTTTGCAGTTTGCCCACATTTTTGTTTCATTAGAGGAAAACGATGAGGAGGTGACCTCCAGAGATCCCTTCCAACCTCAACCACCCTGTGATTCTGTGAAAACTGACTAAAAATGAAATTAAACAGGTCTTCAAAAACATGAGTTGTTTGAATTTTGGACAGAAGATGAATCTGTGGGCTTTTTTATTTGAACATTCCTATTACCAGCACTTACTAATAGAATGCTAAATGTGTTTCTGAACAAACAATTAACCTCATAGTGTTTCTTGCTGAGGTTTCTGTCTCTTTCTTTTTTGATAGTCCAATGTCCTCTACCCAGAGTGGCAGTTACTTGTATCTAGTAGGGGAAGAGAGGAAAGTGCTGCTCTTTTATTTCTGCAAATTCTTCCAGGGTCTACAATAATGAAACACATCTAGAACCTCCTCCTACATTTCATTTCCATTCAGAGGTTTTTTTTTTGTTGTTGTTTTGTTTTGTTTTGTTTTTTTAAACACCATGAGCAAGGCTCTGTTTCACACCTCTCTCATAATTTCAGTGAGTGCAAGTTCAGGCACAAAGCCAGCCTTGCTTCTGAAAGACTCAGTCCTGCAAAGTCTGTTCACTCTCAGCTCTCCTCTGATGTTTAAAAGGGTCCAGCCTCTCTTTAGAGGTGCTTTACAATTCAGAAGTGAAGGTGAGCTGTTTTCTGTTCAGAAAACTTTGCTCTGGCCTTGCTAGCAGACCCAGACTTTCCACGTGCAGAGGAATGCAATAAACAGACAGGGAGAAAAAGATCTGTGAGGAAAATCATTTAGAAATCAAAGGGTCGTAATATACCACTTAAAGTATTTTGTGGATTAAATTACTGAATAATAATGAAAGATGAGAGATTAATGGCAACCTGGTCCAAAGCCCTCTATTTATACCCAGGCCAAATAAAATGGTAGGCAGGTGCACTGTGTCTTTTACTCAATAGAGGACTTCTGTATGCCCCTCGCTTTTCAATCCCATTACAGTTATTATACATGCTTTTGTAAAAAAGACAAAATATTTCCCAGAGTTAATGACAAATATATTTTATCTTTAGCGTTTACCTCCATCAAGTACACTTTGTTGGCAGTGCTATCAAACAACGCAGGGCAAAAAAATCTCAGTCCATTCTAAGCAGAGTTCCATCTGAAATTACTTTCATCTTTGTTTAGAGGAAATCCAGACCGACTACTAAATTATTATTTTTCTTCCAGGCACATAACAATCATTTGATATTTTTTTACTCTTCTAAGAATTTCAGGAATTTTGATTTTTTTTTCTGCTTTGCCACTGCAGCACCATCTGATAACTGTCGGTACAAAAATCTCCAAAAGAACAGCAAATCACTTCTAGAGAAACTAAAACATTTATTTCCTGTCTCCAAATCATTTTGTAAAGCTTACCCATAAATAAGGCTACGTTAATATATCCTATAGCTCCTGTTCCAAAAGCTCTTCCTCTCTTACATAACGTTTTGTTGTACATTTGTACTTTGTTATGCTACCCTTCCTGTAACAAATAACAAAGCCCAAACAAACCAATTTTCTAGCAACACGAATGCTCACTTTCGGAGTCTCTTAAAACCAGAAAAAAAGAAAAGATGCTCTGTTAGAAATTTATGGCATCAGATATTTTATTTCCTCTAAGTGAAGGTTCCTTGTGATTAAGAACCACACCAAACAATACCAATGAAGATCAGAAGACCGAACATAATGGACTTTCTAAGGTAAATTTTAAACAACAGAGCATTTATTGCAGCGTTCAAGTTATAAGGAGGAGTAATGACTGGGGAAAGGAATTATACAAAGAAATGGTCTCAGGGAGCTTTCCTTTATTGGATTAATCTCTGTCTGTTGACAAGAAGGAATTGCTAACTGACAACTGCTCACCAGAGTGTACTAAGCAAGAAGGTGACCTTCATCTAACAGGTAAATACCAAAAGCACACTGCGAGCTATACAGTGAAGCATTAAGAGACAAGGATAGGCACAAAGAGTAACAGAGGGTTAACTAAAAATGGGCTTGTCAATGGATTTTGCTAGAATGAAGCTTTATCAGGACACCTGTGATTTCAAACTCTGTGTGCAACTGAGTTTAGCTTGTAATATCACTTGGAAGTGATATACAGGAAACACTGCAGACATGACTGTGAAGGGAAGCACTATAGAGAGGAACACAGTTTAAACCACTAAAAAGAGTGGGAGGAAAGGAAAGAATGGGAGCTCAGCTCAGCAGCCCTTTTTTTAGGCCAAACCCTAGAAAACCAACCAAGTGAGGCTGAATGCTCAGCACTTTGGGTAACCAGGCTATTTGTTTAAGGGCCTATACAGATTTATGACCAAAGTTCCAGCTCTTTGTAACTCCTTAAGCACAAACACAGAGGGTTAATATTTCAGAAGCGCTCAGTTTTCAGTTAGATTAAAATTAGGTGTGAATCTATGTTGTAAAGAAGACATTCAGAAGACTTCAATACCAAACAACTCCCATTGCAGCCATCTTGGGGCTTGTGGAGAATCAATTAGAAAGTCGGCTTATCTTACACCTAAATAAGGCGTAAACATATAACAGCACTCTATCCGTAATTATGGTGTAATAATTAACTACTGTGCGCACTGCTTTAGATGCACTGCCCCATCTTGGCAGCCTCAGCTCTGCCACTTCACCTCCAGTGTATCTCACCAGCACCCGGAGCTTTTACAAGTCTCAGTTTGGTTCAAAGCTGTCATCACAATGCGAGTATAGGAAGGGCTGCAGAAGACGTTATGTGTCAGGGGCACACCAAATGGGTAGCTGTTCCCCAAATCTGGGACAAATCCGGAGCGTCCTTCCTGTGTGAACCTGTGGTCACCAGCACATCGCCAAACCTCGGCCAGGTTCAAAGCGTGGGGTACAATCCCACAGCACGTCTGAGAGGAGAGTGTATCATCATTCTCCTAAAGACCTAAAGGCTTTCTAAATGAGTATGCTGCTGAAAGAAATCTTGAGGAGAGGGTGGAGAAAGGAACCGAGGGGAAAAGAAAAAAAAAAGAAGGGGGGAATTGACTAAAACCAACCTAAGGAATATTTTTCTTATTCCAGCATGAAATGTTGACAGAATTAAATGTGGGATTAAAAAAAACAACCTTCTAACGCACAGTTTCATGTTACCTCCGCAAGAGTTTTGATTCCACTTATGAGACTTCCCGAATGAAAATGCTGGCTATGTGCCTGCCTCAAAAATACATTTTTTCCTCAGAAGAGTGGATTTGCCAGTTGTCAATGCCATTTCTTTGCTAGCCAGCAAAATATGTTCATACTCACAGCAGGCAATTACCATTCTTTTCTCTACTGGTAAGGGGCATGACTTCACTCCTAGGTCTAAGATCCCTGGATCCTTTCCTTATTACATAGTCTAGTTAGCCAGTATAATTAACCCTTAAAGCAAATGGAACGATTATTTCCTTTCTTTTTAAAGTGAGTTTAAATGGTTTCATCTGAGAATGGTTTTGTAAACAGACGAATCTGTTTTACACATTTGTGGCCTGTTCCAAGGGGCATCAGTTGATGGGAATGCCATTGGAGCTGAGCTGCCTCACACCATGGTCTGAAAAATGTGGTTACAGTCAGCTCTCAGAAAACAAAAACACCAGGGATCAGATCCAAACTTCTTGAAGTTAATGGGAGCCTTTTAATTAGTTTCAGTGTCTTTGGGGAAGGCCCTTAGGGCAAATATTCCTTTTCGAAACTTGTTCTCCAACTCATGGGGCCAGGAGGTGGTATTTTTCATGCACACACAACAGTGCTGCAAATGCTCCCAAATGCTCTTATTACAAGCCCCAAACCATGCTGGAAAAAGAGAGAGAGAAAGAGAAAGAGAGAGAAAGACAGAGAGGAAAAAAAAAAGAAAAAGAGGTCTCTGGAATAAGAATATAATCTACTTTCTCTGACAGGAGCAAGAAGATTCCAGCGAATGCCAAATGCAATGGCAGTAATAGATCTGGGCGACTCATTCACAGGGAATAGACAAGGCAAATTATTTTTAGGGCCCTAATCTGTGTGGCTAGAGGATAACATCCTAACCACTGAAAGGTGTCGCAGTAAAAGAAAAGACAGGGTTCTAACATAAAAGCAGCTGTGAAGTCAGCTGTATAAACCAGCTTCTTAAAAATGCTGGGCACAGAGGTTTGCTGCGATCAGTTAGATCTTTCACAGCACGTTCCTTGCTAGGATACACGGACTGCATCTTGCCTGGTTTGACTGAAGCACACTCTCCTATTTCTGCCACTGAGCAGCACATTATGCCAAAGCCAGCACTCTGCTAGAGACAGAGAGACAGACCGTGGAGACACTCTGACATTCATGTAACGCTGCTCCTCGCTCAAAGGAGCAAAGTTAACAGATTTACCCCACATTTACCCCAGAAAAAATAGGATCAGAGTCTGAACCACAGTATGTGGGGTGCAACTTTCCAGCCCGGTCCTGAACTGGGGTTATGTAGAACAACCTGTCTGTACCAGAAAATGCAGACAGCTTCTTAAGGGTTACATTTCCTTTTTACATACTTCTACATCAAAACCATATTGCAGCATAGCCCAGGATTCAAATACATCCTACAAAAACAGGCAGCATAATTCTGATATTGAACTCCAGCCCAGTTTTAATTGACTGCCAGCTCTCAGCCACTTCCTAAAGCTCCAGATAGCCAATACCAATGTTGTAATTTCTAAATGTGTGCTTCTCGCAGCTGGAGTCCAAACCTAAGGGTTTCGGCTTGCTTTCTGAAATATAAACATGATACCTTAACTCCCGCAATGGACCCCCACCTTAGGACACCTTTCTGAAGGGGGAGAGAAATACTGGGGATGGCAGGCAGTCACTTATTAAGAGGATATCCCTGAAGTATAAACAATTCAATGTTTTCATAATTCACTGACAAATAATTTGCAGTGCTGCTGGTGAAATCCCTTAGAAACCTCTTCAGGCACTGGCAACAGGTTAGACTGATAAGTATTTTTAATTAATGCCACTGCAATCATGTGTCTCATACACTTAGGTAGGTATTTTCATGCCAACAGTTAACAGCAAAATGGCTTTCAGTGCATGCTGCAGTTCCCAAAAGCATGAGTCTACAAAACTCAGAGGCAGCGGTCTTGTGGAAGAGAAATGTTTAATCATGGGAATTGCGATGAACAGTGCCCACCGTACATCACTATGGCCAGGACTGGCTGGCAGCACACACATGTTTTTCCTAGCTGGGTGTGTAAGAGCAGCTTCACCAGCGTTTCTAGGCTTCCCATGCCAGACAGCAGTAATGGAGGAAGCTGGCTCATGAAGTAAATCGGGAGTGCACGTGCCCATCCTGCCCTCAGATTGCTGCTCTCCGTTTTGAATGCCTATATTTTCCTAATTCTGTGACACTCGCTATTGCCTCCATATGCCTTCTGAGAAAACACCTCCTCTGCAAAACCCTCTCAGATAAGCTGCCGATGACATCCTATCCCTTCCTTTCAAGTCCCAGCAAATTTTTAGGCAGATGCCAGGGATTCAAACAGCTAGGCCAAGGTCTGCAGGGCCCTCAGCTTGATAGCAGCAGCCCTCAAAAAGAAGCAACACCCGTTTTGTTTATTTATAGCAGCGGCTGAAAGGTTTCAAAAATGCAGTGAAAAACAAAATGCCACTTCCTTAAACATTCATAAAGATGTATGAAAACATGTTCTCCAGCCAGCCGGAGCGTGTGTTTTTCGTAGCAGCGAGGAGGCCATCTCTGTCACCCTGGGAAGTGCTCTGAAAGGAAAGCTGAGCTCCAGGCCCAGCTCCCGGTGCAGGGGAAGGGGAGGTTCAGTAATTATTTCTCTTGTTCATTATAGCATCCCATGCTTGCAAAGCTCGCAGAATACTGGCACCGTCCCAAAATATCTCCAGTGCTGCTACAACATCACAAAGCACAAGGGTGCAATGATGCATCACTACCTCCCCACACGGCAACATGACATGAACATCATTGAGGTACAAGACAGTGACTTTATCACTGAGTAATTTAATTGATGACTTGAGCTCTAAATAGCCACTTCCCTTCACCTCCTCAGCTGCATCCCTCCTTCGAAGGATGTCATCCACACTAAACTAGCACTTACTGTTGTGATACTGATTGATGCTTCATGGCAGCAAGTAACAGGAAAGAGCACTAGTGAAAGTTCATTAACGTTAAGCTAATGCGTTTCATGAGAGACTACAAACTGAATCACTAGGGGAGGGAGAACAGCTTTGATTAAAAGGAGATGATCTCTAAAACATCAGGAGTGCCCAAAAGCCAGATGAAATAAAGGGTGAAACAGAGGAAGCTGGAGGAGGCTAGAAGAATGGAAGGGCTCTGAGCACAAGACCAGTAATACACACAAAACAAACAACAAAAAAAACCAGATCCAGGTTCCTATAGTGTTAGTAGACAAAGTAGGATCTCTACCCCAACAGATGCCTAGGATGATCACTTATTTTACTCTTTTTTTGAAAAAAAAATATATGAAGAAGATGAGGAGAGAAACTCCTTTCTCCACACATGCCTACAGGGAAGAGCTGTGTGTCCTGGAACCTTTTCGTCCCTTTGTGAGTTTATTCCCTACATCCTGTGCCCAAACACTTGGCCAAAAGACTCCAAGGATCAAGACAGAAAGGCAAACTCCTGACTCACTCTATATTTCAAGGTAGCATTGCATAACAAGACCGGGGACTTTTTTATCTCCTGGAGCAGGGGGATGCAGACAAATTCCCACAGCACAACTCATAATTGCACAGGCTTCTAAAATTCCTCCAAATTTCTTCTTTCAATCTCTAAATACAGCCGAGATGTGGAACATGTTGGTACTTGAAGCTTAGAACTACCACTTGGTTAATTATAGAGCTAATTATGTAGGGCTCTGTTGGCTGACTTGCACAAAAAAAAAAACCAAAACGTTTGGGCATTTCAGTAAAAAATATTAAAATAAATAGAAAGACCTACTGCCACAACGTGGCAGGAGCTAGGAATGATGAGAACCAAGGTCCTCTGACTTCATGTGTGGCATTTACAATATGGAAAACTCAATGCCACACATGAAGTACAGTAAAAGTAACAGAAACAACAAAGTAGCTCTTGGTTTCCTTATTTAAACAGTTCAACTATAGCTGGAAGCACCCCTTCTGCAAAAGCAACTGAGCCAGCACGAGCCCTCTGAACTTTTTCACCTAAGTTGCCTTGTAGAAAAAACACAGTTTCTTGCTTATCGGTAACTGGATTTTTAAAAGTACACGTGTATATTTAGTGAGGCCGTTGAATTACGGAAACCAGAGCTACACCCGGCAGATACTCCTTAAAACAAATAAAAGCCCTTTGTGCATTTTGATTGGGATGACTGCTAAAAATACCCCAATGCAGCTGTTTAATTTGCTGTAGCTCGAATGCTAGTTTTATACTTTTAATTGCTACTATATGAAATTCTTTGATTGCATTTGATGAAATTAAGATTTTCTGTGTTTAATGATTAAACCTGGGGAAAAAAAATGTAACCACATGCTAGTTAAAATGTAAATTGCCTGTGCTGGGAAACCTAGGTAAATCTTTCTGGATAGTTGTCACAAATCTACTCATACCTAGCTTGATGCGCTTCTCAAAAACTGCTCATTTTCCAGTCTCCTAAGGGTCAAAAAATGTGTTCTCTTACTGGAAAACCTAGGTCCCACTGCCATCACGTAACTTTTGCACTTATTTCTGAGGAAAAAATACGTCTCTGTAACAGCAAATGCTACATTTTCAAAGACCCAGGATAGCCTGGTTTAGTCACACGTAATTCTGTGGACGCGATTTTTACACGCCAGCCATCCCTCAGGCATGCAAACACCGGGATCCACACGGACAAAACCTATACACTGGGAGTGTGCAAATACGTGCATGTATAAATACGAGAGATGTTTACCAGGGCACACAGAGCTTACCAGTTGAGGTGTTTTGCTATGCACACAGAGACACAGGTTTTGAGTTCTTCTGGACGGGTGCCGAAAGCCACCCGCTATTAACCACACGCACGTTGTGCCCTGACCACGTCAACGCGACAGCCTGCTGGGGAGGGAGCAAAGCTTTGACCCTGGAAAATCAGAGCCCCAGTGCACAATCCATGCTCAACTGCTTTTTCTGTGTAAAAGATGCATGCTGCAGCCCTCCTCTCCCCCAGGTCTGGAGCGCTCCAGCTTGCTTAGTCTTACTGTGATGAACTTCCTCTGTCTGGGATAGGTGACTGTTTTGTCAACAGCTGGATAATCGGGCTGATGTTTCAGATTATCCACTGGAAACTCTGTCTATCACCCCCAGACAGCCTTACGCAACCCTAGGGTCTAGCAACAAACTAAAGATATATTGTTCTTTTAAACAACAGCAAGCCATATAAAAGTGGAGGATGAGGCGCCAAGGAAGCAGATAGTGGGTGTTATTAGGAGCCTGTACCGCAGCAGCATTTGTTCTCACCAACTTTTAAAGAAATACGGCAACAACTACAGCATGCTGATCGGCAGAATCTGAGTCTTTATGTAACTGCAGAAGTCATGCTCTTTGCTGGCAATGAAAATTGTGCACCTTCTGCACAAGCTGCATCAGGACACAAGGGGTTTAACAGAAGCCTCTGCTCCTGTGCACGCATGCAGTAGGCAGTACTTACTTCAGACACGCCATGTTTTTTCTTACAGTGTTATGTTTTTACCTAGTAATTATATTACAAAGGCATGCAGGCAAAGGACAAGCACACAAAGCACACTCTCTTTGCATTTTCTTCCTTCTCACAGAAAAATGCCAGGATTCAAGATGCTCTCTCTGACTGTTTCTTACAGCATTATTTAGGATTACATCCTACTGTCGTTTAGCAACCTCGTATATTTTGCACTGCCACGTTTTTCATTAACTTAAATATTTTTAAGCCAGGCACAATTGATTTTGCCTCCTGAACACTATATGCTTTGTTCTAGAGTAATGAATTCATCCTACGTATACACAGCAATACCGCAAAGGCATTATACAGTCAGTTCTTCGAGTACCCCAAATGAAAGCAGGATGAAATCCCATCTTCATGTCAGTTGTGCACTTCCCACAGATTACAGTAAAGGTGGCATGCACAAATATGCATCTCTGCTTTTTTTGTTCTTGTTGTCTTAGGGTGGGCAACGAAGGAAAACGTGTTTCATTAACGCGGCGCAGAAGGAACAGGTCTGGTCTTCTGGCCAAGAAATGTGAATGAGGGGCTGTCACCAAGACTGAGGCCGAGGTCAAGACAGAGAAACGTAAACTGCTCTGGCAAGGAGTCACTGATGGTATGCCTACACAATGTTTTACTAAAGGTAGGCAGGGGATAAGGGTGGGGCAATGGTCCCTGTGGCTGCCTGCAATCGCCGTGCAGCCACAGGACTGTGCACGGGCCATGCTGCAACATGTGCTCATGGAACACCCAGCATATGGAAGAGGCAAAGCCTGAGCACCCGGTTTTTGCCACGGCCAGAGTATTTTGAAGAAATCACACCAGAAATATTTCCCCTATTTGTGTTAATAGAAATGGCACCCACATGAGGCAGTACGGACTCTCGCGTTGACTTTGCTGCATCCTCTGGCACTGATGCATTTAGGTCCCTACAGGCTCGTGGTAGCTTCAGTCAGCACACCCCTCTCCTGCTAAATATATGGCTGAAAAATTAAACAAATGTCATTAAGAGCTGTGATCTTCCCTCAGTCATCTTAGGCATTTGCTAAATCTGCCCTTTTCCATAGTGTTTTCTGTGATCATTATGATGCCTGCAGCTCCAACAGAGGTAGTAACAACAGGAGCACTTGTTTATACAAGCCACAGAGAGCTGTCTACCTTTGAGTACTGGTCTCTTTTGATCTCACATACGCTTACAGTTTTAACTATTGAGCCCATCTTCTTAATTACGGTCACTTTCTCCACTTCCAGAAATCTCAACTTGTTAACATAGAAGTCAATTTTTTTTCTAATAGGCTGAATTTTATTTTTCAAGTTTCATCTTTCTAGTTAAATAATTAAGATCATATGAGTGGAACCGGCTTGTCTTAAATGACAATATTTTTTGATACAAAGCCAAAATATTAATCTGGAGAGATCTTCTCTTGTTATACAAAAGTCTGAAAACAAGCTGAACCGCAAAGGGCATACTAGGGAACCTAGGAAGATACGGGCCCTCTTTTTGTTTGTTTATTGATTTTACCAGAAATAAAGATGGAGAGCTATTCCAATCTTTTCTCCCAGTCTCTGTATTAAAGATAGAGGCTGATTCAAATTATAGTGAGCAGCAAAAACCATCCACTCTGAGGCATGACTCATGCCTTCTTCTTTTGAACTCCCAGCCCAAATGCAGCAAGCGTGGTACAAGGCATGGGTTCATTTGCCAATGCACGACATTTTTCATGCTGTCACGATGCATCTTGTGCCAGCTGGTCAGCCAGCCAAGAGTGGCACCCACCAGCTGCAAAGGATGCTCATCACCTCCATCCCCAGTTGGTGGGAAAGTGCCATGTAGGGAAAAGTTTGGACACATAGAGGAATGCTGTTTCTAATAAATTATTTGTAAAAAAAGCAAACGAAAACCAAACCCTTATGACAACATCGTAAATGATAATATAACAGTGTCACAGAGTCTTTCAGAAACAATTCATTAAACTACTTTAAATATTCTTATGCGAGCTCTGGCATGAAAATACTGCAATGTCTGTATAACCAAAGCAAAAGGCGATGAAAGATCCTGTACAACCTCAATCCCCCCTCCCTACCCCTCCCCCAAATACTGAAGTTGCCAGGGTTTCACAGATGTTTTGAGATCATAACACAGGGTCAGAGGATAACTGGTAAGGTCAGCTGGAAAAGGGGAAATGTAAACACTTTTTTTGGACCTTCATGAATGGGACTCTCAGAATAGGAACTGAAGGAAAAATGAGATAATCTGACTCCATTGCTCTCCTATACTGTACTTCTGGCTCTGGATTAACGGTCTTCTACATGCCTCAGAATTGTTTTACCTGCTGGTTTTGTGAATGCTGCTCCAGAAAAGGCAATGGCAAAGGGATATAAATTCTAACCTGGCAAGATTAATTTTATATTAAGAAATAAGAAAAAGATATTTAGGTGGTTTTAGGCAAAGGAACAACTGGGGATTTATTTACTTCTTGTTTCATCATAAGAGAGCAGCACACTCTACTGGCTGTTTCCCTGTAGTTTTCTAGGTAAACCCCTCTGCAATACTGTAAATCAGTTTCTTGTACTGTTCCAGTGATACGATCAGAGACAATATAGTCTAGCTGGAAAAAAAAAAAAAAAAGAAAACTGAAGGACGTGGCTGGTAAGTCCTGATTCTGCCACTGGCTCATATTACTTGAGGCAAACTACTTAACTTGCAGCACTGCAGCTTCCATGTTAAAAGAACAGGGAGAAGGACACCAACCCCTGCAAAGCACACTGCCACTCACAGTTTAAAGGCACAGAAATGGAATATTAGTACTGCTGTTACTACATTAACAACAAAAACACAATGGTAGAGGTTTAAATTTCATCTTTCATACCAGCTCAGTAGTTCAAGATTCTTCCACATTTTAGCACAGCAAAGTCTCAGGAGAATGCATGTCTATATACTTATCAAGATGTTTGTGGTTAAACTGTTTTTTTCCTTTTTTTTTTTTTTTTTTTTTCTTTTCTGTTCTTTAACTTTGTGTCTCTGTGCAAATACACAATTTTGCCTGGAAAATATATAACTGATGAAACTGAAGACTGCTATTTTGCTGATTTTGCATGGAGTACATTACAAAGAGATGTCATTCACCCTGATGAAAAGTCCATCTCAAAGGCATATGCCCTACATGCCAAGTTGTGTGCTAGACCACAAGAAACAGTTAAACTGGTGCTCCAGTGTTGTGTGAGGTTTCTGCTGTTAGCACCCAGTACACAGAGTTCAGTTTCATGTAACTGATTGGTTTAACGTGTTTTTCCTTTCAAAATATACTGATTCAGTACATTCCAACAAATGTTACTGTTAAAAAAGCAGCTTGCATACTTGAATATATCACACATCCCTGAATGTCATATACAAGAAACTCTTCTTTCAGGTTAAAATAAATTAATTTACAAAAAAAAAAAAAAAAAAAGAAGAAAAAGAAAAGAATTCCAAAAGCAAAATCATTGTAATGGTTTGAAACAAATTTTTAACTTTCATTTTATGCAACTATTTGTAGTATTTCACTACTACAGATATCTTTTTCCCTTATAAACACTGTGCTTATCATAGTTCTACACTAAGTTCTCTGTGAGTCAAAAAGAACATACACCTTCATTGCCCAAGTACAGCTCTGTATATGTACAGGCTACTTATAACTGTATTAAAAGAAAGTGTTTTCTAACTACAGCTTTTTATTAGAGACATGGAATTAAGTTAGAAGAAAAAGTAAAAAAAAAAAAAGAGAGATCCTACAAATAGTTTTCATATTTACACAGAAACGTTTTCATAAATAACCTATTTCCTTAATATAAATTCACTTAACAGGATTTTGTCTTTTTTTCTTGCAGGTAAAGAAATACAACCAAACTTTTACAAAGTCTACAAAAGAGACAACATGATTGCAAGAGACTTCCAGGCTTTTATTCTACAGAGAAAGAGACAATTCCCCAGGGACACTGAAAGTCAAACTGGCTTTTATGTTCAGCTGTAATTTTTAGTTTATATGAAAACAAATCAATAACATCAATACCATCTCGACAAAACTCAGACTCCTTCTAATGGCACTAAGCTGAACTCCCCTTTATCAAGTTCTCAACAGAATTTCAAGTTTATTTTTCTATGTTTACAAGAAATTACGTTCAACCAATCACACCTATGAATAGACTACCCAGCTCATTTTTCCAGAAAACAGGACAAGAGTTTGCTTCATGAAACTACTTCACTTTGCACAAAAGCACATAGGATCATACACAGCACCCCAGGCAAACAGAGAGAAAAGCCTGCCAGCTAATAGTTTTAGTAGAATGGCAACTTTGGGGCAGATAGCACATTTCACACACTTCTTTCTGTCTCACAGCTAAGGAGGGATGAAATTTACCCCTGTCAGAGAAGCTAAAACCTTTTGGTATTATAATTCAACCAGTCAGACTTCAATTCCTTCATCCTTAGGGCTTGATTCAAAACCTTTTGAAGTCAACAGAAAGACTTCCCCTAACTGCAGTAACTTTGGCTCGGATCCTAAAACCGTGCTCCCATACCTTTCAATCACCCTTACGCCCTCCCTCCTTCCCAAACCTTGCAACCAGTGGGAATGTTTCATGGCTTAGAGGAGCCTCAGGGCTGCTCTAAATTCCTTTAGTTAATATTATCTCCCAAAGAACTAACTGGGGAAGTGCAGCATCAATCTATTGTACCTTCTCCTCTGGTGTATCTCCATAATAGGCTCAGAAGAATGGCTGGCTTGCGACAGCGAAGATTTTTAGTGTGCCAAAGGAATTCATACCCAAAAACTAATTCAGCTGTTTTTATTTTACTGGCAGAAAACAAGACCAGGTTCTGGCTGGAAACAGCTACAACAATTCATCTCAGAAGGCAACTTTCTCCCAGCACTGCATTCCTTCCCAGCTCCGCGGGCCTACTCGGAGCTGGGCTCCCAGAGCCTCACTGCAGGGGGCCGTGCATGGCGTAAGGCTCCCCGCATCCTGATGGCACCAATTCACCGAACAGACATTTATAAATACAACAGTCAGGGTCGGATGGACAGGGACTCTCCTTTTATATGGCGATTACAATCAGTCTATATTTACAGAGGGAGAATTCACAGTGCCCGATTCACGTGTTTGAAGTGTCTCTAAGCCTGGCCGAATCCTAGCAGGATGCCATCCAGAACCCCGGGTTCCTCTTGCAGAGGTGCTCCCTTTCTACTTTTCCTTCTATAATCTGCATCTCCATGGTACTCTAGCATCCATGCATTATTCAGTAGAGCATTGAGCAGCGTGATTGACATCTGTGGGTCCTTTTTTCCCTCAAGTTCTCACCAGAATGAATTATATTTCATTGTTATCAGGCCCAGCGCAATGGTCAGACGGTAAGGGCCATTGGCAGGGCCACTCACCAGGAACAGCTCTCCCATGTCAAGTACTTGTATCAAAGCCATTTGACCAGATAAGCATTTCCTGAAATCACACTGCATTTCACTGTTACTGGAAAAAAGGTGCATCCCATAGGTTTAAATGAGCAACACAAAGGAGACAACTGCTGAACTCCATAAAAATGCAGTCAATGCTCTTGTGACTAAAGGTCTAACAACAGAAAAAATAGTAGAGACAGCTTACAAAGAATAGGGATGGTGTGATAAGGATCAAATGTGATCATTATGTACATCAAGATAAAAATTAGCTTCATTAGTTTATTGATACCTCTCCATACCCAGAGCTGTGTAACATTGGGATAAAGATCCTTGTGCTGAAATAAGATGTGCAAAGCAGATGAAAGGAAAACTTTGCATTTAGTTCAGCACTGCAGAGAATACAACATGCAAAAATATCACTCTCCAAAGCAGAACCAACAGGGTGTAACACAGACAATCAACCTATAAAGCCATACAGCCACCAGAGCCACTCTTTTTTTTTCTAACACCTGCTCACTAATTTTCATCTTTTTTTCTTTCTCTGACTGCAGTAATGATCCTTTAGGATAATGTAGCAGTCTATCAAACCTGCCTGCATGCTCATACCTTTTCCATTATAATTAATGGATTGTCTGAACTGCACAAAAATGAGACAAACTACATGCACTTTGCATTGTTTGCAACTTTCCCTGGTTCTTTACCAAACTTGTTCTAACAATTTTCTTGTTTAATCACTTAGCAAAATCCTAGAATACACACAGTCACAAAATTCCCCTTTAGTACTTTAGAAAACATGGCAATGTAGAGAAGAAATCTAATTATCACATCAGCTCATCAAGCACACACAAGTGTATTCTTCTAAAATAGATTCAGAATTACACACTAATAACTGTCTGAAATGCATGGAGTTATTTCTGTGTTATGACCTCGTATCTTGTGAAAATTTGAGGAAACATAAGCACAGCAAAAAGAGAATTGCTTCTACAACCTGCAGTTTTATGAAATAGGAAGTAATCAGAGAGCTGTCTAGCATTACTTTCATCGTCTAAATATGGAAAGAAACTTTTGACCACTGGAAATTGATTACCAAGCAAATAGTCAGCTGTGTGGATATGCTCATTCTCTTTCCCAAAGCATCTTTCAAATACTTTGTCTGCTGCCGAGCCTGTCAATGCGTGATGGATGATGGTGTTGGTGGGCCAACGACCACCACTGTTTCCTCAGCAGTTGCTGCCCACGGATACAGGGTGGGTCTTCTCCTACCGAAATTTAGTCCAGTTTAAGCAAGTTATCTGGGCTCTCCATGCGGTCAACAGACTGAAATAGGCATGTCCTGAAGACAGCTCATCCCACCTTAGATTCTTACATTGCTGCTCTCCAGAGATGTCCCTGACTAAACAGGCAACCCCAGCAGCTAACGGAAAGGAGTCACTTCACGTCTAAAGCTGGGAAAGACATGCTGTGTTCAGTGATCAGGCTGCAGCTGGAGTCTCCAAAGGGGCTGCAGAGAGCAAAGCAGAAATCTCTGGTTCAAAGGCCAATAAACGTGGCATCCCTTTAAGGCTTCACCAGGAGCACACAGGAAAAGGTTAGGAGAGTACCTTCTCCCAACTAACCACTGACCTGGTGAACACTCCCTACATTACCATTCTCACTCTCTCTTTACAAGTGGAGTTTTTGTCTCTTGCAGCTTTGGATTTGATCCACTGGTGAATATGACAAAAGCTTGCAATATTTGGAGGGCCAGCTGAAGACCAGGGCAAGTTTCAGGTACGGGTGTGTATATAGCACAGAGCTGCCAAGGTTCGGTTTGAAATTGCTGTCGCACTAAACATGAACAAGAGAATAGCCTGTGAAACTGAACAGCAGCAAATTCAAACTTGAGAGGAGGAAATACTTTTTTCAAATAAGGTGTAATTGGACCTTGGAGCTCATTATGACAGGATGTTGCTGGGGTTATGGTCTTACGAGGGCATAGGCATGTACTGAAAGAGTAGTAATATCCAGGGCTGGAATGGTTAATGCTGAAAGGAAGAATATTGGGGAAAAAAAACCAAACAAACAAGCAAACAACAAAAAAAAAAACCACTCATGTTTCAGCATTTTAAGCAGTCTCAACTTACTGACAGAGATCTTTCTGAGTGTGATGAAAAGAGAAAGGAATTATGCACCTTTGCTGTTCTGAGCATCTGAAACCTTCCTCTGAAATACCAGGTCCTGGATGCTGTTGAAATAAAGTACTACATTGGATGCAAAGTCAGACTTGATGCAGACTGTCATTTATGTTACTGAGTGTCTCCTGTACACTGTACTGCTGACTGTATACTACAGTACGACAGTATTCTATACAGCATATTTCTTTATGGGCATCATGTTCAGCTGGATTGATTATCTATTTGTATATTTATTTAGTGACAGAGATGTCTTTTCACACCACATACATAATTATTTCACATAGAGTGTAATTAAATTTTGGAGCTCAGTACCACATGATCTCTCTGGGGTATACATAGGTAAGAAAAGATTTTGCATTTTTAGCTGTCTCCAAGGCCCACAGAGACCACAGTCAGACAATTTAAGCAAGGATATTCCTCTGGGAAAATGGTAGGATGTGCTCCACCACCCCTGCTCTGTCTGAATAACTCCCACTGACTCTAGCAGAGGCAACACATACAAAATGAGGCTATACACAGCCCGAAAGAAACTGCTAAGGCAACGAGCAAGGGTTACACATACCCACAGAGGAGGTTTCAGCCATGTTAAAATAAGATGGGTTATTGTTAGTATGAGGTGAGAAATTTTTCTCTCGTCGGTTAACAGAAGGCCTGGGATACAGAACATGATGACTTACGCATTTTGTTGGGGAAGTAATTTGAAGTATTTTCTTATTGAAAAGGAGACAAGTGGATTTAAAGCATATCATGTTTTTAGATGACTAAGTTTCCTCTGTATGGAAGAAGAGGTATAAATATTGCATTTGAAAAATGTCATGTTGATAAAAAAGCTACAGTTTCACCAATATAAAATATGAATGTAAACAACATGTCTGTCAGACATGGCTATAACATACTGCTTAACACTGCTAACTTATAATATGCACCTATTATTGTTAGTTCTCTTAATGAAAGAAAGTAAAGACACTGCATAAATTCTTGAACACATGTTTCACTTTTCCAGCTGCCTTGTGCTGTAGAACATCATGCTAACAAGAAGTGATGCTAACAAGAAGCTAAAACCAGTGTAGCAAATGGGGCATTTAAATATATATAAACATACAGACATTCATATATAAATAGAAACTGGCTATTTTGGGGAAATGAATGGATCCCTAGACAGACATATTTCAGTTTAATATTACCTATATTTTCCTACATGGTAACCATTACAGTCCTGCTTAATCAGAAAAAAAAAATGGCTATGCTCACTGCTAAAATGGAAAGTCAATATTCAGCTATCATCTCTTTTAGGTTCAATATGAAATTTTGTCTGTCAAGCACAGGGAGCAAAAGGAATATGAATTTTGACATTTTTCCTCAGTCACTTCAAATCTAGACTTGACACCTATACCTGCCAGCACAACACTTGTGTTCATGTTCAGACCGTTTGTATACAGACTACCCATGCAGTGCCACTGGCAGCGCCAGAAACCCTGAATCTCTTCAGTTTAGGGTTATAAAAAAACATTTTTAATACCATCTCCAAAAATACTGTTCTTATACTGTCTCAAAGAGTTTACTCCTATTCTTTCCTGCACCAAAATCCATGTTTTCTGCTACAATTTTCAATCTCCACACAAGTAAAAGGATCTACATTATTATTTACTGAGAGCTGCGGCTTGATGTTGGAGCAGAGTGGCATATCTCTGTCTAACCACCACATGATAGAAATGCACTTCACACTAAAAATTTCATACAAAATCATATGCAAGCATTAAGCCATACCCTTTGTCTTGAAACAGAAACAAGTTATAAAATGAAACGGAGGGGACTGCGTAAAACAGGTTGAGATGTTAAATACCTGGTGATGATTACGAAGAAGTCTGTAGGCTTGAGTATCTGATTAAACAGAGAGGAGAAATGACCCTATGAACTTATAACCTTCTGGGGGTGGTTTCTACTGCAATAACACCCTGTTTAAACCCTATGGCTACAGTACATCTGCGGTTCACTGACTATAATTACAGCTTTAATACTGTAACTGTAGCAAACAAGTCCCATGGTGTATTAGACTAAACACGAGGCATTTTGTCCTCCTGACTACAGCCTGTTTAATGGCATTTCAGGCTCCAGCACATAAGTCTGCTCTTGGCCACGCGTTCCCCAGCAGTTGAAGCTGGCCTGAGCTGCTTCCAAGGGAACACCGTTCCAGCCCAACTGGGCATTGGACAATTACTTGGGAATATCATTTAGGGTTGAAACTGATATTTATCTAGTGATTGAAATCAGTTGGGAACTCAGTTACTGTCGTGTCAGCATTATGGCTTTCCTGGAGCCTTCGGCACTGTTGGTTTGGCTTGTTCCTACACTGGGCATTTACAGCTGGGCTGACGTGGCAGCTGAAGAAGCAGCACACCGCCTTTATTTGTTTGTGTTTCATATTTTACCTCGCTCTTTATCCTTGCCCCCCACTCCTGAAAAAAAAGAAAAATGAAAAACTGAACTGACTTTGACTATCCTTTCCCCTCCCCTTCAGGAACCTGCACGCACGCCCTCCCTCACTGTGCATGGAGGCAGGATGCCAGCCCAGGGCCGGATGCGCACCCTGAGCCTCTTCTCACAAACATCTTGAAATGTGCAGCCTCCCTCATCTCTACAGCTTCTCAGACAGAAATAGGTGTCTGCTTAGGGTAAGCGATTGACCTGCTGAAACTGCTTAAATGTGCTGTTTCCTCTTGACTTGCCCAGACGTCTCAGCTCTACCTCCTCCACCAAGGACTGGCCAGTGGGGCTCCTGCCACCCTGCCTCATGCTCTACATGGGGACCTCTGTTTCCCTATAAACCCATTCCCTTTCACAGCTTCTACTTTGTAACCACGCTCTCCCATCTCCATGAAATTCCTGCATGCTTGTTCCCACTTTTCCAGCTGGATAGCACAGGAATACTGCTCTATTCCTGCAGGCACAGAGGCTTGGAGGTGACATGCTGTTTGCTTGCCTCTGTGTTAAGTAAAAAGACCAAGCTCCTGACCACAAAGACATAATGAGTACAAGGCAAGTATATTCTTAAAGCAACTGCTCTTTAAAAATGACTTTTTTTTTTTTTCATGTGGGAGAAATGGTAGATTTTAGAAATACCCAACTGCAGCTTATGCCACCGACTACAGTTCACTGGGATTTGCTTCCACAAGCTGCAGGTAGAGTGCAAATCCCACGTAGACAATTACGATCTCACACCACTGCTACCAGCCAAAGCTGTCATGGTCATTTTCTTAAAATATTGATAGAGTACTTGCTTCCAGTTTGGCCAAGGAAAGGAGACTGCACACGACTCCTGCAACCTTCTCAAAATAATGTAGGTTAAAACTTTAAAAATAATATATTGCCCCTTATAATAATAGTAATACTTTGGAGGGTTGTAAGTACCTTTCAACCTAGGTTATCAAAACACTTTACAAAGGCAGTTAAGTAAGTATCATTATATCTATTCTACTCTGAGGTGACAATGACTTTGTGTCAGTTATAACTGCAGAACAATCCAATACTTATCCATTATTCAGCTTCCCAAAATAACCTATAATTCTCTAGCAACTCTAACAGGAAAATTAAGTTACAAATGGGGTAACTGAAAAATTCACCCGTCAGTGAATTTAATGGCTTATCCTCCTAATGGGCAGCATCACCATCGCATTGCACTCCTGCTGCAAATAATAACAACTTGCATCCATAGAGTGTCTTTCACCCTGAATGATCCCAAACCACTGGGCAAACTCTCTGAAGTGGCAGCTGAGGACTGCCACATGGCGGCATAACACAGCCACCTCTGGGAAGGAATGCAGATAGCATACTGAAGCAGAAAATTAAAGAAAAAAAGCACATAAATGTTAGCTTTTTTAAAGGAAAGCTGCACAAGGGTGTAAATTCTCCTTAGCGCAGAAATACACCAGAGCCCTTTTGGTAGGCAACGCAGAAGTTATGGTGAGACAATCAGTTGAAAACTCGGTGGGGTTTCCTAAATAAACACAAAAGCCAGGGCCCCAGCAGGTGGCCAAGTTTGATATTCAAATCATTAACATTTTACATGTGGAGTTTTCATTAGGACAAGGTTACCACATGATGGACAATCTGTATATATTTGCAGATGTGGCATGCTTGGAAGTCAAACCTGTGCACGGAGCATAATTCACAGCAATCTCTCTGCCTGAGAATAGCTGAAGGCAATGTCCAATCAAAGTACTGTCAGTGCGCCGCTCAGCGAATAAATGAGTTGCTTTGACAGGAAATTCCAACAGCAATTTTAATTCTGATCAGGCTTCAGGAAGTGGAAAGAATAAAAACACATCAATTATAGTGACAGGAAGTTTTAAATCACATGGCAAGCAGCTGCTGCCAAAGGACACGTCTGCCAGCTTTGTTAAGAAGTATGGTATTTTGGTGCGACCAGAATTTTACACCAAAATTTTACAGGCTGACATCAGTCCCTAATTGTATGTTATCCCACTACAAGGGTAAAGAAAATGACACAGTGCAGACAGCACACCGTCATTACAACAAATCAGAGAGGCTGCTTTTTTCTTTAAATCCTGACCTGAAACAAGCATATTTATAACAACTACACAACATGCCACCGACTAATGATATGAAGCACATGCGTGTCCACCTCAATAAAGCAGGAGATCCCAGCAGCAGAGCAGAGAGACCATCATTTCCTGAGTCAGCCCTAGGCTGAAGAAAGATCAGCACTTTGATCAATACACATCCACTGCCTTTTTTCATTAATCCACCTTGTAAATTATGACCACTGAAATGAATCGGTGGTATACTGGAAGGAAACCTGGAGAGGTGTTTGATTTCAGGTTGTTACTGGATGGTGCAGACTCAGAGCCTACCAGCTTCGGTTGTAGGGTGGGGTGCTTTTCTTCAGCCCCCATGCAGTACCACGTCTAAGAGGAATCAATTCCAGGCTATCCTTCTCACAGCAGAACCTAATGAAGCCAACCTGGGAACAGGATGGTGGTGCTGGGGTGGGCAGGGGGAAGAGGTCTCAGTACAATCGCTGATTTTCCTCCTATGGCACTATGTTCATACGGCTATCAATTCAGGGCAAATCATTCAAATGCATGCCAATTATTTTGGCCTCACTTTCGGGTAGATGGAAGCGGTTTTGTGCAGCCCTGGGAGTGCAGAAGGGCATTACAGCCAACATGAATGTGACTTAAGGCCTGACACAACACTGTAAAGCAGCCTGGCTATACAGGGGATTCAGACCCAGAGGGTAAAACCTTGATCTCACTTGTGTCAGTGGAGATTCTGTAGTTGGCTTCAGCGAGTGTTTCTGCCCTAGAGTCCGAGAAGGAAATGGCTTTCGCTGGCTACATGACATGCGCCTTCAGAAGGTTAGCTGCATGTGGCATCCCCTGCGAAGTGATCGAAGGAGGGTGCTGAACTGCCAAAACAGTGACCGACTCATATCCTATGTAGAAGACTGATTTATACCCCCCACAACTGGATTACATCCTCTGCTGTACACACCCTCCTGCCCTGAGTAACTCTTCACTGCTGTCCCTTCACTGAAAGGCCCAAGAGCCTCTCAGGGCTCAAAGCTGAAGACTGCATTTTTCAGATGGGTGGGTGAGTTTAGGAGAGAAAAAATTTGCCCTCGGAAAAGGAGGTGCTCGTGTGTTTTGTTGATCACATAGGATAGCATTTTCTGAACAGCAGAAAAAAACAGTCAACCACAAGTGACTGAAATATTTATTCAGATTTAGCAAAGGTCACTAAAAAGTGTGTCATCTTGACAATACTGGCAGGCTTTGTATAAAGTTTTACTTTTCAAAGAGAATATTTTTCAATAAAAAGAATACTGGAGGAAAGATTTAAACTAATTCTACATAAAATTTTTCATTATGTCTTCAGAGACAGTGTGAGTACTGGATTCCAAAACAAAGAAAAAAAACTTGTCAAGATAAGACATGATACATCTTTTTATTTCATTTTAACTTCTACTTAAATAGTAAATGAAGCTAAAACATAAAAGTGCTCATAGTTTCCTGCATAATTATCCACATTCAAATCTCTCCTCAGGAGAGATTCTGTGGGCTTTGATCCAGGGATTTTCAAGCATTTAAGGAAGATACAGGAGCCAAATATCATATTTCTTCTGAAGAAAATGTGGTATAATTTCCTTATACTTTTAAGGACATTCCACACAGAGACAATCTGGCCTGAAGTCAGAGACAAAGGAAAATACAGGCAGAATTCTTAAATGCCCATTACTGTTCAAAGTCTGTTATTTCTATTGTTTTCTATCTTTATAAAATTATCTTCCTATTCTGACAGGATCAGTGTTTCCAATCCAAGAATATTTAAAGGATATTGATAGTGCATCTTACTAATTATTTATCATCAAAATGACTATTTCACACTAAAATGACATGTTGGTCTATGTCTATCCAGATATATATCTTTTCCAATGACTGTACATGATTTCAGCTGCAAAGCCACAAGATAAAGCAACAAAGATCACTTAATTCTCATCGCATGCTGCTGTCCTGCAACAGTACATATGGCAGTACCAGTAAGCTCAGAAGAGTGTGAGGAACTCATTTTTAAAAAGCATGGCTGAGTCCTAAGACACTTTTAAGTAAGCAAAGAAAGAGACATGGGCATTTTTATATAGAGACAGAAATGTAAAATATCTCCTCATGCCCTATCTAGTACTAAATCAGTTTGCCCTTCAATAAGCCTCTAAAGCGGGTGAAAGACTGAGCTGCACAGATTTCCTGCTTCTGTTTCCCACTTGTGTCCTGCCACCAGTTACTATGGACATCTGTGCACAGATTTGCTTCCGAATTCCAGCATTGGCCCAAATCATCCAGAGTTTTCCCACTCAGATCACCTAGACCTGAGTCTACCTTGAAGGAGAAGCCTCTCCTGCGGCACAACCCTGAATGTGTAACTTGCCTGCAGCCCATCAAGCTGAGACTCATGGACCACATCTTCCCTCCACCTGCCTCATTTCTCAATGCCCTGGTTTCCTTTGGAAGAGGGAGGAGTGATGTGCTCCAGTTTGGAGCTATCGGGCACAAGGACTGTAGGACATGACACAGTGCAGAGCCTGGCATGGTGTTAAGAGCAGGTCTGCTGGGAGTAGAAGACATGCAGTTCTGGTGATGGTTCTGAGACCCCACAGAGAAATGAATTTCTGGGCTCCTGACAAGTAGGGGTTTCCTGAGCGGGTGGGCCTTGGGCTAGCAGAAACTCAGTACATGGTCAAGCAAGGACGGATGAGGTTAGTGAGTTGAGTTCAGCAAAAGTGGAGCAAACAGGGATCAAATGACTCTGTAATGGGAAATAATATGGCAATTAGAGATACTGGCAGTGGAAAGGCCGGGCCTAAAAATAAAGAGTGAAGAAGTAAAAAGGAACTTATCCATGACTGTGACTTGTGTCCTGCATCTGTAGAGAGCAGACAAGGATGAGGAAATATCCCCAATCCTACTCACGGATTCACAAATCTTTTTTAATGCTTCCCACTGGCAGCTCTGAGACCAGTTAACGTAAACTTTCCACCTACAAAACCTGTCAGAGCAGTTGCTCTAACACAGCAAAGATTTTGGGAGGGTAAAATCTGTGGCACCAAAAGCTATATGGAGAAAGCAGGAAACTGAGGACTGTTGCCTAGGAGAGCAAGAGGGCCGCTTTTCCAAGACTCATTAAAACAATATTCTTAGCAGCACCATTTCAGAAAATGCCCTTCTTCTGCATAAGGACTGTGGCAGGGTGGGTTCTGCCCTTCTGTCCTTCAGATGAGCTGAGAAAGCTCCCTTTTTTTCAAGCTAAGCTCATTCTTTAGTCCTCACCATGCTGTGGTGTTTTCATGTGCTAATAAAACTTGCTATAAATCAGACTCTCATACATCTTCCTCCTTTCTTAATTAGCCAGCTTGTACAAAAAATCTACAAACCATGAAAATAAGTCTTGGTTTTGGGAGTTTTACTTCTCTCCTACCTGATTTTTTCTCTCTCTGCTTTCAACAGCAAGACTACAACCAACACCTAGACTCCAAAGCTTTCACATGGCTCTGCCTTTCTACTCATGCCTGTGAAGGACCCACTGGCCTAATGTCAAGACTGTCAGTGTTCACATCCTGACGTGTGTCATGCACATAAGTGGTTCCAAGTTTACCCTTGTAGTCCCAAGTCTTAGTTCTCCGGTTTTCTTTTACTTTGTTCACAAAACTACTCATCAAAAGAAACTCCAGGAACAAAAACTTCCAGACAAGCATGGTATTGTTTCAGAGCTGGAGAGCAGAGGAATATATACAGGAGCCTCACAGCCTGAACACTTGGCAACGTGAACGAAAGGCAAAGAATAGCACTGATTTACCAAGAGGTGAGCTGCAGAGCCTTTGATGCCCTCACTGCTACTGTTTAGTGAAGTGAACGCCCCCACGCTGCACAATGCAATCATGGCCTTATACCTGTGCAGCCTTCCTTTCATCCAGCTCTGCCCACCTCCAGAGCCAGACTTCCCAGGCCAGGATGCACAGCAGCAATTCTGAGACCTGCACCTCCACTCCCAGGCTAAGCCAGGGTTGTTCTGATTTACACTGCCCCTCCACAGTGTCTAATGTACCAGCTGATAACAGACCCAACTGAGCTCTACCCTGATACGTGTTTGTCCCCCTAATACAGAACATCACCAAGGGCTTGGCTGCTGGTACACTTAGTCCAAGAGCTCTCTGTGGTGCCTGACAGAAGCCTTACCTTCTCCGAAGAGTATATTGCAGCTGATCGGGCCAAGTTTACTTCTCCTTCACTCTACCTAAAGAACAAAACTGCAGTGGAGACTACAATCAGAGCATCTGGAATCAGGAGCGATGCAACAAAATGACTCATTGTCCGTGGTCAGACTTCTTCCAGTGCAGGATGTCAGCTCCTCACATCCTTTCCCTCTGCCACCTCCAGAAGCATTCTCTTAATTTCTCAGGAAAATACAAATATGTCTTTGTGGTTTTCAGCACTTCCTCCACTTCCCTTTTAGTATTTCTCCATCCTTTACAATCTATTATTCATCCGCCTGTCTGCTCTATTCATCTTGCCTTCTTGTCCATCCACACAGTCGGGAGTTATTCTTTAGCGTATGATGCTTCTGCAACTCCTAAGTTCTTTGGCACTCCACCAAGTGCCAAAGGTCTTTATTTTTTTTCTCCAAAGCCTTTTCCTGATTTAGCATATGCCTGGTCCTCTCCTGCATCATTTTGCTTCTTCGTCAGTTGGAGAAAAAGACATATGTTGACATCCTGTTGTTATTATTTTTGTGTAATCCTTGGAAAACTGTGTTAAAGATTACACTTTTATTCAAAACCTGAAATCCCTCTTCACAACAAACAGGTCTTATCTCTTGATAAGCACTAATTATTTATTTTCCAGCTGATACACTGAAGGTTCACCTCCTGGAAAGTCTCCCCTATTAGTCACTTTCCAACAAGGCCATATAGAGGGCTCTCCCCATGTCAATGAGTTGGTCAATAATATAAAAGGGAGGTGCTGGCAGATGGTGATTTTGTAACCAGTTTCCTATTCAAACCATCACAACCATCAGAACGAGAGGCATTATTTATGAAGATGCCCTTTCACATTCATCCGAGTTTTTCCAGTGTCTGCAAAACCACTGAAAGTTTGTAGACTCCGATAACGAGACTTCTCCGGGGATCACACAACTCCCTGTAGAGCTGTGAGTTCTTCTTAAGTCCTGTTCCTTTGGTTGAAGACATCTTGCTTCATTCATTCATTCCCTGGGGAACTTGTTCAAGATTCTTGCACAACTGAGATCTCAGCCTCCAAAGAACCACAAAAAGACAGCTCTGTATTTCAGTTTGGCCGCACCCAGACTCAAGATTTTGAAAAGCAAGTGTCTAAAACAAATAAGCAACTTACCTTCTTTAGTAAGACCTCGATTCTCAGCAGAAGAAACATTGACTGAACAGTTTGCAGGGAAGGCAGACAAGTCATTGTCTTTTTTAGAGGCCCTGCATGCAAACCCCACCAGCACAAGAGATTTGGAGGACTAAAATTCCACCACTAACTTTAACTAGCCATGGGAATGACCCAGCTTGTTACAGCGTCTCGATGTGTCTCATAAAATGCACTGAAATATTTGCTAACATGACTATCTGCATGTTGCTGTTGTTCGTTTTTATTACAGCAGCACCAGAAGTGCCCACCATCAGCAGGACCTTGTGCCTGGTACAGATGTCAGTTTTCAGTGTTTTGACCAAAGGGGACCATGTTATTTAACTTCCTACTCCCAAAGCAAGCAGTCAAATAACCAGACCCTTTCATGTCAATGTGCCATTTGTACAGGCAAGTGTTTAGCAGTATGGGTCATGTAAGCTAGCCCACAAGGACTGTTTCTGGAAAAAAAAAAAGTAAAAAAAAAAAAAAAAGTATTCTGGAACTTATTTTAAGATTCATATCTATGCATTCATGCATGTGCATTTAACCATATACATAATTCACTTAAGTTTAAGAGACCTGCTTTTAAATACTTCATCACTGTGTCATACCATGGAAACTACCTCAGGGCTACTAGGAAGGGGGTTCAAACATCCCTCGTATAAAACACATCATTATGCATTAGAGGAAACTTCATTCACCAGAGAAGAATGGCACACCAGCTGGAGGTGAACACCATAAACCACATAAAGTTTTAATTAAATTCATTAAAAATTCTTTGTCTCTCAGTGGGTGTGGGGGCAGATACAACCCTTTAACAATGGCCAGCACACAATCAGGTTTGTCAAAACTAATAATAATACAAAAGCATTAGCTCACGCCGGGACATTTTGAAAAAGTTTGAATAAGTGTATTATTTTTAATATGGGACATTTATAAATTATTGCAAGATGTGGCCAGTCATGGAGCACAGTTGTAGTTTCTATTGTTCATTGGATTGATAAAAGGTGTTAATAATAAAAGGCACATTTTTAGCAGTTGACAAAGTGAGTCAACCTGGAAATATAGGCAAGGAGGACTTTTTCTTTTAAGACACACACACATATATGTATGCAAAACATTTTTGCCATGATCAGTATTTCTTTATGTCCTCTACGTCCCATACTAATAAGTATGACATACAATTACACTTCCTGCCCTTCAGAGCTTACAGTCCATCATCAAAGCTGTATACAGCAAATGAATGTTACAGCACCAGACCTCCTCCTGCAAACACATACATGCCCGTCAGAAAATCATATATTCCCAGGGACTAATCATGAGCACAGAGCTAAAACCATACATAAATATTTGCAGGATTAAGGCTATTAACCAGGGTAAAAGAGGATAGCTACGTGGTCGCTTAGCTCTTATGTAAATGACTTTGTTTTTCAAAGCTGGAAAGCCTTGCAAAATACTTTTATGTTTAATCAAATCCAAATAAAATGATTCTACAATGTGCTGAAGGGTTTCACATGATGAGTCAGTGACAAAGTCAGCTATTTAGACTCATGGCAAGCACTTCATTTTGGTCCCAGTCCAGGTTCCATTGAAGTCAGTGGGAGTCCTTTCCCTGATTGCAACATGAGTCTTTGTTATTAAATTATCTCAAGCTGATGAACTGTGAAACAGCAAAGTTACTTTTACTAACCATTCCTAATCCAGACTTATTAAGGATAATTGTAAACTAGAACTAATTCAGTAATTAGGTATGAAAACATACTCACTGCATAGCTAATACATAAGAGTGGGCCTTCATTTTCTGTACCTTGTCAAGACACAAGAAATATCACAGGTCACATGAGCAGTCCCACAATCTATGTGATATTGTCGAAAGTGGGGAAAGAGCAGATAAAAGTGTATGTACCTCGTCCTACAGCTCAGAAATCAGGCCTGTGGTTTTCCTGGCCATTTCGTAGTCATGATGCTATAAATTTTAGATTTAGATCTGTATCCACTTGATGCTCAGTGCTCTTCAGACCAGATAATTTGTCTGATTTTATTTCTACCTTTACTATAAGACATATGCCTTAAGCAAGATGAGACAGCAACATGCATTTGAGCAATTATACAATACAAAGATTAGTTCGGTAGATCAAAATCAATGTTAGCACATGAAGTGTGCTACATTGAGTCTACACAATAAAGTATTCTGTCTAGTAAGAAAGCAGTACTTAATTTAAGAAACAAAAGAGCAGAGTTGTTTTTCTATTTTTTCTCACTCCAACTGTCTAAATAGCAGCTGTAGAAGCACTGTCCTCAATCACACAGGTTTCAGAGGAAAATAAGTCGCCTGCTTTTTTACTTCACCTTCACACAGGCACAACAAGCAACTTCAAAGGTAAGAGATAAAGGAGCTGAAGAAAACAAATAAGGGTAATAACAGTCCCAGAACTCTTTCACGGGTTGACAAAAAACACTGCATAATGCATTTGTCCACACTGTCATTGCAAAATGGTGAGAATTATCTCATCTAACTTCAGCCATCTAAAAATGAAGCTTGTAATTGAAATGCGTTGGCTAAGTTCTGATTGTTAGTGGTCTCCCCTATGGGTAAATGTAGAGATATACCTATATTTCTCTGGTGACTCTAACTCGGTTTGTGATTTGACCTGAATTACACATCTAGACTGTAATACAGGTAAGACTCGTGACATTCACTCCATTGCTGTGTCCTCAAGACTGTCAGGTGAGATCTTGTAGTGGCCACCTTTATATATACATTGACAAGTATATGTACATCTACTGATATAATATTGGTAAATAAATAAGACTGTTTAAGTGTTATAGACATAACTATAGGTAAATACTTAAAAAATATATATAAATGTATCCATAACTTTTTAACACAGTTCAGTCCACAAACCAGAGGGATAAGAAAAGGAGGGTCACCAGATTCATCTCCTGTTCACTCTCTGCCTCCATGTTCTAGTCTGGAAATCACAGGACCGATGTCTCCCAAGCATACATTACCAGTGGTGCACTTGTGCCTGCATGCTCTACTGTAACTGTGTCCAAGGCCTTCTTAAAAACATAAGCTCACTGTTTCCACGGACCACCTTTTCACAACAGCACCACTGAGACCCAGATGTAAATCTGCTATGCCTTAGTTTAAACAGCAACTCCTACATCCTTAAAACATATGCGTGTTTTGAAAACCCCAGCCCTAAATCCAAGCTTTCCACATCACATGATCTAGCAAAGAGTAAAATGCAAACAAGAAGTAACCCTTATTCTGAATCAGTATGAACTATATGCATGCTATAATCCCACCCAGTTCAGATTTGGACCCATCCAAGCAGTTCCATTAGCTTGGAAAACTGGGCACAGACTGAAGGACAGTCCATAACCCATCTCAAAAAGCTGTATTGGATTCCTCTTTCTTGGCTTGAACCATCCATCCAAGAGAACCCCAAGCATGACTCGCTTGCAGATTAGAGATGTGTGACATGCATGCAAAAAAGATTCATGCTGTCTCATTGTATAAGATGATGGGGTAGCTACCACAGTATACTGTGAGCCTGACAAGAAGCAGTATGAATACAACTGACTGCTCCTAAACTTTTGATATGGGAGGTGTGATGACCCAGTCCATACCATTAGGCACAGGCATCATGGACCATTTTCTAGGATTATCTCTAGAAACACAGAGCCTGTGTAGCTGACCTGAGCAGAAACAAGCTTCTACCATTTCTCAACATCCTCAGCAATGGATCTCCTCCAAAGAACCAAATCTATCACTAAATTCCCTATCTCCAGACTACACAAAGAAGACCCAAATTAACCAGTAACTTTAAGTCCTTGTCTAAAATCCATAAATACCAAAATAAAACAGATGATACAAAAAAAAAAATGTAACAACCGAAAAACAGTTGTACCAAAATATGGTCCAACAAATACCTTGTCCAGATCCCCCAACATTTCACTGGTTAAACCATTCACCTGTGAGGCAAAACAAAGACTTGATCCCAGGCACATAATTCAAGAAACATCATTGGCTACTAATTTACCATTTTTTCTAAATACGTGTACTTATTGGATACAGGTGGCAAGGTTTTGGCAGGGGCTGAATGGGTGACCTCTGTGAGAAGATGCCAGGAGACCAAAGGACACAGCTGAGCCCATCAGCTGGACATGCCTCTGGGAAAATGTCTTTTAGAAAGGGCAAAACATCACATGGCAGAGAAAGGAAAGAGAAGAAAAAAGTGTTGGAAACAATGTGCTGTTTTCAACCTGCACATTATCTATGATGTAGCACCAGAGCATAGAGAGTTCTTCATGTAGTCACAGGCAAAATTTTCAGTGCCTTCTGTGTTTCATAGCAGATGAGTGGGTGGAGGTGACTAGAAATGACATATGAAACAACCACAATGAAGGACTACAATTTCAAAAATTCTCCAGCTCCACAGTTGGGGCCAAACCTCCAAAAAACTCCTGCTCCAAATCAAGTAGTGAGATCTGCAAGACTCCTCAAAACCCAGCGGCTACTACTGAGACAAATGGGGCTTTTCATATGTGCAAGGACTTTCTTGTGCCAAAATTAGAGGAACTGGACCCATTTTGAACTCTGGTGTGGCAAACTTCACAAGGCAAATGGGGTGAGGAAGAAAAAAAAGGGTATCCACAGCAATAATGCAACTATAGACTTTAAATAAGTGTGAAACTCTATGGCTTGAGTGCAACAAATTTTAGAAAAATAATGATTATTTATTCACTTTCTGTGGACCTTCAGTAGGACATTAACATGCAGGAGGAAAAAAAAAGAGCACTGTTTTGGAGGGTAATAGCTAGGACATATATCTGAATTAATTGTGGCTCACAGTGAATTTATGCTAAGTTTATTAGAGTGAATTTATGCTAAGTTTATTTAAAATAAGATAGATGGGCAAGAGGCAGCCAGGGTCTGTGAAAAGAGACATTATTTGTGGAGACAGTCTATTGTGTTGCAGCAGAAGAGAATTCCATCTTCTATTAATAGTGGTCAGTGGGAATTCACACAGACTTTTACTTCACTGACATATTCATTTCATTACCAGTTTCTTCAGTTTTCATAGTAACTCTTGAGAGTGTATGTGAGCAAGCAAAAGGATTCTCTGGAAGAGATCCAGCTACTACTGCTTTTGGAGGGGGAATTCTCAAGCATTGCAGATCAAACCTACAACCCATCGTTACAAGAAATAAAGGCTTTGCAGAGCTTTGGAAGCACTTCTTGGGAGGGAGAAGAGGGTCCCAGGGTTGCCACTGGAGGGCTCTGCCCAGGTGCTGGGGTCAGTTCGTGGAGAAGACGATAGTGAACAAAGACTCAGCTTGGGGTGCATCCCCCGTTTGTCTTTAGGGCGGGTAGTAACGTGGTGCCTGGCAAAACCTCTTCGTTTTACCCAAGCCAGCCATTTGGCTCCCTCTCCAGTTAGGCTAAGGGCAAGCAGCTGAGGCTCTCCAAGGCAGGTGTCCTCTCCTATGGAAATGAGCCTATTAAGGGGGACTACAAAAGGGCACAATTGGGCAGCTCCTTAAGCTGGGGTTTGGCTATAGAATTGAAGATAGAGAAGTGAGGAACAGGAGAATTTTCAGCTGTGTAATTTTTGATCATTTACATTAGTAGCATGGGTTAAAACAGAAGAAGGGATTTGGGCATGTGGATCTTTTCCCCTTCTTTGAGTTAAAAGTGCCAAGAAGCAAATTGAGAAGTATAAAGTAACAGAACAGCGTTTTTTTTTTTTTAGTACATCTTTTTTACACTACTAATGAAGGGCTTTTTACATTACAGTCTGTGTCTATTTCAGCACTGATTTTGTATCTACTTACAGGATTAGAAAGATTAAGTGCTAATTAGAGCACTGAGGATTAATAACTGCTACTTCTGAAACGCACGTTTTTCTTAATCTTGTTTTTAATTCCAGTAGAATTGGTCCATGTTACAAAGCCAGGGTTTGCCAAAGCTTACTAAACATGCAATAGGAGGTGCTGGGTATTAATTTTCTTGTATACACTGAATAGGCATCATCCATTAGGCTAAAGAAGGAATTATAGGGATGGTAGGAATAAGCAGGCTTTGTTTCTGGAGAAAATGAAAATCTATGTTTTCATTGTTCTGTCGGAAGTACTGTTAAACCAACTTTCGCCCCGTTTTACATTTTTGTATACATAATTTATAATTTAAAGTATATTCAAACATTACTGAAATGATAAATATGGTAAAGTGAGAACTAGGAACATGTCAAAATGGCAAATAGAGAAAAAATTAGCTACTGTGTTGCTGCTGACTGTTGACTCTACAAATCATGGTGCTGTTCATTAGAGGGAGAGTTTCCTTCTGTCCTGTTTAAAGCTCTCAATTCTATCATAGTGATAGTCATATATTTACAAATAACTTCAGAACTATTTGGTTGCTTGAGGGGAACACATAACAGTTGTTCATGTGTAAAACATGGGCAGGATCCTTTCCAGAGAGGAAAGACTTAGAGGAAGGTTTTCATTTTCAGCCCACAAAGGATGCAATTTGCATACAGGTGTTACCGGGCTTCTCTCTGAACTCATGGATCACTGCTAGTTTCAGATGTCAAGACAAAAAGATGGGTCAAAGGCACAGTGAGATGACTTGTGGCTACTTCAAGTAGTTTGAGGTCAAGACTGCTAACATCAGAGCTCTTGTTTTCCACCAAGTGACGCCAGATGTACCACGATCTCACTGAATTACGCATTTCCCACTGCAGCTAAAGGAGCAGGCTGGGTTCTGCGTGAGGTGGCTGACTACAGGATTTTTCTTTATTCCAGGATAGAGTGGCCTCGCATCTCTCCTGTAGAGAATGGGATCCACTTACCAAAAGCATACAGCAAGGTTCAGCCATTAGGATCAACCAGGATCCGCAAGGAGGGAAGGCAGAGCAAGACCCTTCTCCACGCAGTCTGCAGCGACTCTGAAGCAGTATTGCTTCATTTTGTTATTTCATTTATGGCAGCCACACAACAGCCCTCTCCAAGGACGCTACAGCCTCAACTGGTTCCTCATTTCAGTGCAAAAGGCAGTTAACCTTTCTGTTATGTTTCTGATCTTCTGGAGCCTATATGGTTTAGAGAAGGTGCAGGCACAGCTGTGGCAGGTCTGTTCTCCTTCCAAACTCACAGAGGACTGCTAGACATATTTTTTTTTTAATGCAGTGTTACCTTGTGCAAGAGAAACCAGGGACTGCAGCAGGCCTGGGCCACTCTGGAGCAGGAAACTGATGCACATGGGCCTGATTTTTTCAGGAGACCTTCCCGGAATTTTGTGGAGGAGCTGCAAAGAGTAAAATTACTCTTCTGTCCCCATTTGATGACATGATCAGGGAAGAAGTCTAAGATCCCTAAAGAGCTTTCCCTTCTCAAACCTCCTACTGTGTGTGGCCAGAACCAATCTTGTCTCTGTTAAATCAGCTCTTACTAGATAAATCCCAGACAATTACTGATGCTTAATAAATTCTCCAATCTGCCTGTTCAAAACAGTTTAGTATTAAGAGAGCTCTCGACTGAAAACCATCTGAAAATCATCCTGAGTATAAGAAACACCCTTCTCGAGAAGTCTTTAAAGAGGACCTGGGAGGAGAAACAGGGAGAATGAATGCAAATACTACACAACTGTCGCTGATAAATAAACCAGTAGACCATGCCCATAACTAGCCAGCTTTTACAAATTGACTGGGGCTGTCTTACAGAAATATTATTTTAGCCCATGCATTGCTTATTTTAGGAGATTAGGCAGTCGATGTCTGCTCCCGCTCTTAAATACCAAACCTGTGAATGACCACAGACTACAACCTCTTCTTTCTTCCACCCAGAAGAAACTCTTGTCAGTGCCAAATAGATTATGCTGCACAGGAATAAACAGAGAAACATTTTCCAAAGTCAAGCTCTGCCCCAATTTTTTACTACAAAAAGTTCTCCTGAGCTGCTGGTAGAAGAAATCCTTTACAGGTATGCACCTGTTGCCTGTAGCTTGCTGGGAGTGGAACTCAGACCCACCACACCTGGTACCTGCCTAATGTGGCTGTCCTGAGAGATTTATACTTTATAAAAACTGTGAAAAGAGCTTCCATATGATTTCTTTAGTATATTATACCCCTGAAATTTTTTGTAACACCTATAAACGAATTTTTAAAGTTTCTTTTTTAAGTTTCTAGATAATAACTTTTTCTTTTTCCCCCCAACTTTTTATACAGTGACTTGGTCTCTTCTCATGTGTCTTTAATCATCGCTCACATGCATACAGCTTTTCAGTCATACAACTCAAGCACCTTCTTTCAAATGCAGTTCTTGCCTCAGACAAAGAAAGACAAGATAAGTGTTTTTTTCTATACGTTACACCGGTATTGCTCACTCACCTACAGCATCCCTTAGGCACGATGTGTTGGTTCATCGCTGCACCACCAGAGGGAGCTGCCTGAATGTCTTTGAAAGATTTCAATAACTAATTTAAATAAAAATAAAAAATAAAAAATCTCACCTTTGAAATCTTATTACCTAGAAAAGGGGATGCAGTTGTGAAGTTGTGACAGGCGTAGAGAAATTACTGAAAGACTGTCATAAAGTGCAGTGCTTCAAAACTTTGCTTTGCTTCTTTTTAGTCACAGCCAATCTTGTACTGTCTGGTACAACAGTACAAAATAAGCTTTGTTGATTTAATCAAACAAAGCAGTTTTGCATTAGGGTGTTTATGCCAGCCATTGACATCCACAGTATGACTCTGCTGGACTGAGGGTTGAGAAGAAAACGCAAACTAGATTTTTATAGCTAACTTAAACCAGCCAATGATACGTGATACTGCCTATGAGAGATCATAATATTTTTCTTACAAAATTAGTGTTCATTAGTACTAATGCGTACTTAAAAAAAATAAAAATCTAAAAAAGGCTGTCTCTTTAAAACCAGAAGTTGGCTGTAGCACTGATTCATCCTCAGTTTGTCTTTTTTATTTTAAAGCAGTAATTTATGTCCCAGTTCTGCTCTACTTTCTAATGCCATCTTTTGTTTACAACAGAGGGTCTCTGCTTTCCTCCCTGATTATGCCCACTGCCTTTCCATTGCACCTATTTTCATGCATCCTGACACAAACACTGCATGCATGGCAACGCAGAAATGTACATCTGTATTTCCCATTAAATGAGGGGTTCAAAGCTATTCTTGGGTCCAGACTTGTCTTGCACTCTTCAGACTGAGCTGAGCTGTAAGATTCTCTGGAAGGGAAAAGCCAAAGTAAGCTCTTTAACTTAACCCCCAGCTGCTGATCTGTGAGCTCCAGAAAGACTGGGCATGGGAAAGCTCGGGTATGATCTTGCTTAGCTCTGAGACTGGCTCTGCTTAAGTACAGCATGCATTCACAAAGCTAGAGATGAGCTACACAGGTAAAGGACACGGGGCACAGAGTCTGCTGTACTTCGTCATAGAAGCTAGCCAGAGCCAGAGTTCCATGCTGCTTAAACCTGGGAATCTCAACTCATAAGTATCAAAATAAAAATAACTTAATAAATAAATTTTATCTTGGAACTTCCAGAGGCCTGATTCATTTTTACAGTAATTGGGCCTGTCGGTCCTAGTCACTGGCAACTCCTCATCTGATTACTAAAATTTAAAGTAGGACACAGCCCTAATATGGTATCAGCATATGACACTTTTAGTCATATGTAGTTTACTCAGCAATTGGGGGAAATGAGAAACCGACATTAATATGCCTCCATGTAGCTCTCTGCTATTAAGCTCATCAGCCAAGACCTAGTCAAGGCAGTCATTGGGGCTTAGAGAGAGTTTTGGTTCATCCTGCAGTAGTCAACATCACTTGTTTTCCCACATGGATACCTAAATTCATGAGTCTTAGTCTTAGATCCTAAATCTTAGATTATGAGCAGAGTCCGACTCTCCTTCCTCAGCATTTTATAAGGATAGCTTTCAGGAATATTCATTCAGAGAATTGCAATGTCAAAGAGATGTAGAAGCCAACCCAAACTCTGAAATTTTACCTCTGTTTTGCCACTTCATACTGGTCTACTTCCAAATGGAATAGAGAGCTTATTTCACTTCTTTCCCTAATAGCCCCAATATTCTCATTATTTGAATACAGCAGATAAACAACTGGAGCACAGGTCTGAATTGTGTTCTTTGCCAGAACTGGGCAAACTCTTGTGATGTAAGATATTACCCTGTTCATGAGGTGAGTATGCTAACACTAGTTTTCCCCACGTGAAGATGATCAATTGGTGAAGTAAAAAGGACCTTCATTTTTCTAGAAATCCAGATCTCCCATGAATGAGGGATCTATACTTTTCCAGAAATGCATTTCAGAAAAACCTATTTGCAGTGACAGTCTGGGAAGCCAGTAAAGTGAAAACATCTCACTTAATTGATGAGGAAGTAGTTTCTACTTCACGCAAAAGGAATAATGACATTCCTGATACTGGCCAGACAAGCCAGAGAGCTCACAAACCCTCTTCTTGCTGCCCTTTCTGGTTTTGAGGTGAGGCAGGTCAGAGGAGTACCTCTCTTCTCAGTGCGGGGGACAATGTGCTGTTCTCCTCAGAGACTTTACCTCTCGGCCCATCAGATGTAGGAGAGTGGTGGGCTGGACCTGAGGCAGGCACCCAGCAGAGCTTGAGTGTACGGGTTGCTCTCCTACCTGAAAAGTTAGCTTAGGCAAACATCCTTCCACTGCTGTATGGCAGTGAGTAGTTCATCCTGGGCAGAGCTCAGGACATGGCTTTCCTGTTGCTGCTTTCTCCAAGGTGTGCCTTCGGCAAAGGGCAGTTCTGCAGTGCTATGGAGGGTCCAGAGTTGAAGGCTACAAGGGGCTGCTGTTCTGGGGCAATGGGAGAGCCTCTGTACAGTGAAGGAATGTGTCCCAGAGACCTCTCAGAAAATACTTGGCATAGTCTGTGTCTTAATTGACTCCAGAATGGAAAAGGCAGCACAAGTGAAATGTCTCTCACTGTCTACAAATACCTAAATTTAAGCTCAATCACAGAAGGAGGAGGGGAAAAATAAAGAGCACTTTTTTTCCTTCATGCTCCAGAGCCAAGATCTGGGTGTTTTTGAAGCCATCCTACAAGGAAGAAAGGAAAAGGCTGAAGCTTACTGTGACCTAAATAAAGCAGAAGAATTAGGTACTTGTGATCAAAGGGTTGAATGATGCATATACACATCTCCCTAAATAATATAGTGGGTGGGGGAAATGACATGTCATTATTTCTCTGAAATAAGGAGAATTACCTGTTCTGAAAAGAGGAGTTAATCTGTTTTTATACAGTGAAGAATAATGCCACATTATTTCTTCTAAAATTAGCAGCTGACAAGCTGAGACTTCAGTGCTCATAGCATCTGGCTCTCCGGCACCACACTGTACTTCATCACAATGAAGCTTTCCTTTACCAGTTTTACAATGATTGGTGGGGGACAGCCGTTACTAGAGAGGCCTACATCCACCGAGCCCCAGAATGGCAGTATGTCTAATGTACCTCAGAGTTTCTTTCTTTCTTTCTTTCTCAGAGAAACAACATGCAGAAAACCTGAAGCTGAGATTTCAAAAACAATCTGGTGACATACAGGCAAGATTCTTCCATCCAGCTGTACCTTTACTAGTTGTCTTCTTTCTAACCAGAAGCAAATATATGACAGTCTTATTCTAAAATCCTGCATTTTGAGATTTCTGGTGTCCAAGGCAGGCAGCTAAAGAGTGAATTCTGAAAGCTGAAGTCAGACTTATCTAAGTAAGTAAGAGGTTTCTTTTTTCTTTTCTCAAAATCTAAAGCTACAGATACTGAACAACCGAGCACATAACCATAGCAATGGCTGAATCATTTCTCTTGAAAAGATAATGGCTGTATTTTGTCACATGAATGCACAGGAACAGCATAGAGACTTCTCAAAACTGCCCTACTGAGGAATTTTTCTGTTTGCTGTTAAAGTATAAAGTGGGGCTGAGTAGGGCTCAGCATTCATAAAGAGGTTTAGGGGATTGAAAACCTGAGAAGTAATTTCCATTGGACTTGGAAGACCAAAGTCACAGAGCTTATTTACCCTCTAGCAAATTTCCGGTTAAGTACCATTTCAATTGAATAATCAAATTTTCATGACTCTTCTTTACTGATGCATGGTGATATTCCGTTTGTCCAGTTTATTCATGGAGAACTCCCTAGCAGCAGATTGGAAAGGAGGTAAGTTCAACTTTCTCACCCATTCATGTGAGAGAATTGATTGAGTAATACTTTTGCTATGTTTAAACATTAAAACTTCACTTTGGTTGATGTAGTTTCCTTGACTGTGACAACACGGAGCATATGAAAGGTTATAACTCCAGTCACTAAAAACACCTATCACCATTTGACCTTTCACAGCAACATACTTTTTTTTGGTTTTGTTTTGTTTTTTTCCCTTGAAGGGTAGAAGGTTGGCCTCTTGTCCATTCAAAAAAAGGATTTTGTAATAGTTGAAGAACTCCTTGGAAAAAAAGTTTTACTATCCAAGAATAAGTTAATGGAAGAAATTGCTTCCTCATGAGAGGTTGGCCTGTTCAGAAAAGCACGTAGGTACATCTGAGCATCTTCTCCATCTTACCTAACGATGACTCCATGATGGTGTCCCAGGGTTGAGAACACACTGGTCAGTGACAAACCCCATCCACTCTGGGCTTCAGCAGCCCTCAGACAGACAAGCAGAAATGAGCTGAACTGAACTAGGGAGGCTTCTGAGGCAGCCTCTCCCTCTGAGAAGGCAAAGCTGTCAGGACATGTTGCTCATGAAGCTGCATCTAAGCAACTGGGTGAAATGAAAGCACCATTTCAGACAACAGATTACTAAGGTAAACTTGTGGTCTGGGAAAGCAGAATCTATCTATCTCAGGAGTCTTCATTTCTAGTCTCTCAGAGGCAGAAATGGAAACACGGTTGTGGAAGAAAAACTGACTGTGTTTATCCCTCTATCTTACCTGACAGTAACTTCAGCAAAAAATATAACCAAGACTCTCTTCAGTTTTTCTTTTTCTACCTGACTGTAATAACATGTAAATTATGTCGGGCTAATTTCTAGTTTTATATTCAGTTTAAAAGGTTTTCGATTTACAATCAGTTTTCTGTAGCACAACACTAGCAAGCATATAGTTTTAAAGTACAGTACTCTCTTACTAACTCCTCCATGTTTATTTGTGAACAGGAAAGACAAACAGTTAATTAACAGTTCCACGAGTACAGATAATACAGCTGTCAGCAGAAAGAAAGCAGGACTGTCCACAAAGTAAATAAGCTTCCTTTTTTAGCACATGCAGCTAAACTAACTTCTCTTAAGATTAACCTGCTGGAGGGGGACACAATTACACTCGCCAAATACATGAGGGCAACTCTCCATCACTGCCTCTTTACAAAGCACAGAATGAATAATTTCCTTGAGAAAGCAGAAAGTGGGATAAAGCACTGTTTTAATTATATTCATAATGATTTATTTGAAAATATGTTCTCATTATACTGTTATCTAAGCACAACCCATTGTAAGCCAGAAGCAGTTTGGTTCCACCTGAATTTAAAGTCATTATTATAATTATTCTCACCAGAACAGCCATTAATCACATAAACAATACCTGGCTTGCAGAAAATATGTGGTAAGTAGCTATATTATGATTTAGTATTATTTTTCTTACATTCTTTTAGTCTTACTTGAATACTTATTTTCTAAGAAAATGCTTTTGAAAAGAAAAAAAGGAAGCATCTTACCTTCAGATTGATGTGTGGCAAGAGGTGTTTGGGTCTCCTTGGAGTAGGATACCACCTCCCGAGGTAAGAAATCAACCTGGGTAATCTTTGACACCCCTAGTTTGTGCAGTCTGCGTCTAAGATGGAATACATGACATCAAAAGGTTAATGTTAAGTGTAAATCAGTAGCAGGAACAAAAGTGTTTGCTTTTATGAACAGGATAAAAAAAATACTTCAGTGTTTGCTAAGATGAAACACAATGCACTATGTATGAGAAGCACCTAATTACAGTGAAGAAAATTAACCTGGTAACCATTTGCCATAATAAAATATAGTTACTAAACACCTCTGGACCTAGATCGTGCTGCTGAGAGGGACTGTAAATGGGAGAAATGACTTGCTCATGCCCCTCGTAACATGCAACAAAACAGTCTCCTCTTTCATACTATTATTATTACAATGTTCTGCCTGTTCAAGAGATTTAATCCTTAGTCTGAGATACCCAACAGTGGAAGAGACACCATAGGTGTAAAATAGGCTGGATTAGGAGTGTTAGATGTCCACCTGAGAGCAGTAATAGAGCAGGGTGAACAATTCCCATAAAGGAGATTCTCCCTTCCATAGGAGTTATCAGCAGTGAATTTGCTGTCGGTTTCTGATCATTAGAGTTCTAATGCAAGCTCTAAGATGCACCTGGAATAGGTCAAGTACAGCCTTCTTTTTCTACTTCCCTAACTTTAAATAAGCCATATGAACCATATCAGTAAAGCCAAATAACAGTGTGACTTGGTAAGAAGAGAGCCAGCTGAACAGGATCATGAACATTTTTAGTCATACACAGTTCACTCAATGGTGGTGGTGGTGGGGAAATTAATTTGTTTCCTGAATATTATTTGACTCTCTGTAGGGAGGGAAGAATAAACAAAGATTTGCTTGCAAATGTTTTACTGGAAAAAATGCCAACTTTCAGCAGACAAAAAAATATGCAAATAATAAATGGATCTAGTAAATAAGTCCAGTTGCCTAGATCAACACGTGCAAGCATGATTACACATTTACAGGAGATAAATTCATGGACACAGTGTTTCTGAACAGCCATGTTATTAAAAAGAGCAATTTGGAAAAGCAGTGAATTCATACACATTATCCATATCCTCTCTGTCTTCCAGACTGTGAGAAGAACAGAGGTCAAAGTTTTTTTAAAAATCTAATTCATTTACAGTGCTTTAGGCATTCAGTTAAGATTGATGTCTGAAAGTAAATGAGTCTCTAAAAGGAAATTGTCATCATTGGATGACACCTACTGAACTCTTAATCTGGTTAGTGCTATATCAGCTATATATTTTTCTAATCTGGTTTACTGGCTGAGTTTTTATTGAGCTGAATGCAATTTCATTCAATGGGTAATCAGCATGAATCAGCTATATCACAAACAATTAGAGTAGTAATAGTTGTTACAACTCTGAGCATCTTCTTTTAAAAGGAAAAAATAACAAGTCACCCTCCTTACAAACATCTGTGACTTTACAATATGAACAAAAGTAATGGTTGTCTGAAAATCCTCCAGGGTGGGGCAGAAAAACTTCTGCAGCTTGTGTTACACTTCAAGAATCTGTAACAGCTAACAAATGTTTTAGTACTGCTACATTTTTGTAGCTGATTTAACTAGGGGTTTGTATGAATTCAAGCTTCAATAAATACCCAACCCAGCAAAATGCTTTTCTATCCTTCAACACCAGATGGAAAATCTCTGTTGCCTACTTGGTCGGTCAGACATCCCTTCAAAATCAGTCCTCCAGTGCCCCCAAACCACTGATTCCATTTACTGAGATTCTTAAGCCTCCTTCATCAAAGGAGCTTCTTCACTGGTTAAGTATCAGCTCTAATTATGTGTTTAATCTAGGCCTAAATAGAATCTCAGCTAATTCTAACAAGTTTCACATGAGATCATTCCCTGTCTCCTTGACTGACTGGGGATGGGGGAATATTGCTCCTACTGGAGAGCTGGATGTCACTGCTAATTGGGTTAGCTTCTGCGTAGGCTGTTGACCAAGGTGTGAGCTACAACTAACCCAGAACACTGTGCTGAGAGAATAAGTTGAATGTTTCACCTCAAACATTTATAATTCAGTAATTGCTGATGGTTGTACAAATGTACAGAGTCACTCATATCCTGGTAATTACTGGTGAAGGCGGGGAGCTCTTCACCTGAAGGAACGTCATCTCTTCTTTCTTGCACATGATGATCAACCTGCAATGGTTCTTATCTAACTAAATGTTGTCCTAACTCTTGTTCTGAAGCACTTAGGGACAACTGAAACATCCTTTAAGTACATGGACTCTCTCAAATATGGGCTACAATGTTCTAGTCTCTAATTCTTCTTAGGGCAGCATTAAAATGTCTTATTTCCATTTCCCATCCATACTTTTTGTATGGATTGCTCATGATTCTTTTCATTTACAGTTTGCTGAATATTCAACTTAGAGAGCCCATAAACTTTGAAGGACTCCTTTCAAAACCGTCAGTAGGAAGACAGTATCTAAAGCCTATACATTAAAATTGGTTCCTCTGTCCACTGGAGAACAAAGATGTATCTGCTGGAAGGATTTAGCTAAACACATCATTTGCATGTTGACTGCAGGATTTCTTTTGTATTGATATTTTTCCATCTAGTCTTATGACACCAGAGGAAAGTGTGGTTCTCTGTCTAACTCTGCCACAGTTTTGAAGTTTTCTTTCAAAAGGGACAGGACTACTCATAGAATATACCTGTGGGTTCACTCTTTGGCATCCTTTTCTGTCTTTGCACTGAGTGCTTCTAGAAGATTGAAGTCTTGTGGCTGTACACAGGCTTATCTTTACATGTGTCAAACCACCTTGCCTTGCACAGCCATTTGAGGAACCTTGCTTCTGGGAGTGCTCATCTCTAAATCCAAACTTCTGGGAAAGGGCAGCTGAGATTTCTAAAGCATTTCTGTATGCTATAATAGCTTGAGAAATTCTTCCTTTTTCATATGATCCAGGTGATGTTGCAGAAGCTGGATCTATTTGAAGCCACACTCAGGTGGAAATAACAAACATAACAGTTCTGGGTGTGGAGAAAGCCTGCCTAGAAAGTCCTCTGGATACTTCCAATCTTCCTTCCTGGTGAACAGTCCTAGCATCCCTAACTGCAGCTGAGAGCACTGTCAATCAATAATTAAAGGAAAATCTTTGTTTTTTTTGAAGCCTAGAGAATGGTGAGTTAATTTCACATGAATTGTTGGAGAGAAAACATTAAGAACTAGTAGAAACATAAGATGCTCGCTTGGAGACGCAGACAGCAAAGCCTGTAAGTTCACAGGTGGAACAACTTCTTCAGCAGAGATATGGTTTTGCTTATGACTCAAATTCTGAAGAACTTGAGGGACCATTACCTTTCCTTTTTAGAGGAACAATTTATCCTAAATATGTCTGCAGGTAGGCATTTCATATCTTCAAGTCTTGCTGTTTTTCCTGTACTATTAGTCTTCCCTCCTTTTGCTACTTCTTACCTTGAAAATAGAGCAACCAATTTTCTCATCTGGAAGAGACTGTAAAATTCAGTCTGAGATGCTAATAAACAGCATTTTCACTTGCCAATGCAATCTAATAACTTCAGTGATCATACAGGTGATCCGGATTCAGAAACTTGTATAAGCATATTTTTTGTAGTTATCGAGTCATACTTATGTACTTGGAGTATCAGCAATAACACAGTGCTGACATGAGCTAAGTCCAGAGGAAAGCTATTGTTTCCGATTTTCCTTGATTGCCCACAATAGATAAGAGAGAAACTGTTGATGCTATCAGGCTTTTCTTGATGATGCTATACTACATTCATAACAAACATGAACTTTTGTTCTTTAATATACTGATCTTTTAAAACATAAATGTTTGGTACACTTGGTTAACTGCATCAGCTAGGTTCTGCTATCTAAAGTAACTAACTTTTCCAGATGCTTGGGGTAGAGAAGTTCCATCCTAAACTGGAGAATAATAATGTTAGCCCTAGTGTAAGTAGGAAATGCTTGATTGACCTCAACTCAACTAATATGGCATTTACCCTTGGACTATGATCATATTTAAGTGCACAATTATAAATGCATATACAGCTCCTAAGGAAAGGGGGAAAATTGATATTGCATATGGAAACAACAAAACTATGCCAAAGACAGGAAGGAGGAGGCAAAAGTACCTTGCAAATGATTCAGAAAGAAATGTCTGAATCAACAGGTACAAACAAGTGCAGTGTAACTGTACATGCACATTAAAGTGCCACAATAATAACATTTCATCTGTAATGAAATAGTTATTTGTATTGTGTTTCAGGCAACAGAAACAGCAGCTTATATTTTCATGAGCTTCTTTAAAGAGTTATTTTTTTTTTCCACAAAGATGTCTTTGCTGAAGCTTCTTATTGATTAAAGTAAAGAAAAGAAACTTAAATTAGGGTCTTTCTGAGTCTGCAAAGCAAATGAAAATCACATAAAAACAGCTCAACTGGGAAGCATTTGCAACATAATTCTTGCAAAGAAATGATAAATTAATAACAAAAAGAGCTGACATATACCCAAGTTCAGAGTCAGACTGGAGTTGCAGCACTGAGGGGTCTGTGTCCCATTGCAAGGTCCTAGGGTGGTAATCAGCCGTGCAGCACAACGGGGGGAAAAAAAGAACACACAGAATTAACTGAAAGGATGAACAAAACCCCATCTCATTAGTTACATGCCGTATGTAGAACATTCAACCTCCAAGTGCAAGGGAGAGCCACAGTATGTCAAACAAGGTTTGCTACTAGCCTATGATAGGACTATTAAAATTACATAGTACCAGTAAACAAAAGGGAAGAAGCTGGGTTTCTTTTCAGATTTTAATTAAAAAAAAAACAAATATTTTTTCTTTTTTTCTGAAAGACTTCTGACCCTCCAGTTATGGTTGATGCACTCAGCGTGTACAATTTGCAGGCAAAATTTATTGTAATCATGTTTGTTTGATAAAATGGATTGAACACTTGCCATGAATTCCACTGAAGAGCAGTCTAGCCCTTCATAAGCTCCTAAGACTGACTGTAAGCCATCCTGTAAAGAGTGCTGTGGGCACAAACAACACAAACAAATGGCACACTGACACCAGCTCTGAGACATTATGGAGGCACCTGGGACAAATAAACACATTCCTCTTCTTTTCATCTACATAAAATTTCTGGGGGAGAGGGGAATGACCCATCTGGAGAAATCAGATGATGGCAGTCTCTTAATGGACTACGGTCATGTGGAACTGTCACAGAAAATTTTCAAAAATTTCAAGACTTTTTCAAAAATGCCTACTCTTTTTTTTTATTTTACTTTGTTTTTCCTCCCTAATGAAGCCATACATCATATGCAAGAGAACTGTCCATGACAGCATCAGGAATACAAGTTTGGCTCCTGGCCACGTTGTTCTGTGATACGAACACTAGATTATGCATTGTACTCACTAGCAGAGGCTAAAGCAAAGGAAAGCACTCCTACACTAAAGCAAGCAAGTCGTGTCTATGCAGTAGATAATGATAATCCTCAAAATTCAAAACTCCACTCATGTCTTTTGAGTAGTATTTTGACACAGAGAACATACTTTCATCACATCCAGCTAAACCCAGCCATATAACCAGCCATGTTTAATCTACACAAGCCCTTCTGCAACAGTAGCAACCTCTGCCAATGAATTATTCATATAAACTAAAAAGTTATTGAATTAGATTAGAAGTAGATCCCACAGAGCCATACAGTTTTGCCACCTCCTATACTCAGTAAACGCACCCATTCTATTACCGATGTTAACTCACTCTCTAGAGAGGCAGACAAGGGCATGTGATTCACTCCGTCGTGCCAGAGTGAAAGACAATCAATCTGTCTCAACACCCTGCGTGTACAAAAAAAATGAAGAACTGTAATGAAAAGGTGCCTGCATTACATGCAGTGTAAGGGTACTTATTCCCCTTAAGTTATTATGACCAATAGTGATGTGTATTGGCATTAAAGACTCTACAATGATACAGAAAGACTCCTCTAAAATGAAATGGCATTACAAAAGGGTCAGAGATAAAACAATACAGTAATAAAAAACAGATGATTTTCCCTCCAGCTTGACTGTAGCTCAAGTACGGCAGAAAGGTAAGTGGACATAAAGATTTAAATGCCTGATGCAATGCAAAAGCATCAGTGTCTAATGCATTACGTATACACCATTAAAAATGCTGTGTGAAAATGCCTTGTAATGTCGCCAAGGTCAGTAACATGCAGTAGGACTCACTATGCATATGCTCATTTCTAATGTTATAGCTGCCTAGGGACTACTTATACAGGCTTTCCAAACAGTTACAAGAAAATGTATATAACTCATTTCAGTTATTTCCCCCCTTCCTTTCCCCCCTTCCCCCATTTCCAAATGTACAAAATTTCCCAAGGGAAGACTAATAAAGACTATTGCATCACAAAAACCCCATTAGCAAATTATTACAACAAGAGCTTGCAACAGGTCTCTGCAAAGACACAGACCTTACAGTCCACCTCTGAGAATCCAGACCAAGTTACAAGAGGGCACATTTACCTCACACTCAACTGGTTGCCTGAACAAAATAGATTTAGAGATCTCACACACTCAAGACAGCACTCAAATCCCCCAAATATGAGCACAGCTATACTTATTGTGGGAATTTTCAATACAAAGAAATGCATTCAACCCCTAGTCCAAAAAAAAAAAAAAAAAGAAAAAAAAATCTTAGATTTGTACTCCAAATTGTACTTGTTTTTTTTCTGTATCATGCTACCACTTGCAAAGGCTTGAAAAATAGGTAAGGAAGTGATCTGCTGTGTTGTCCTCTCAAGCTTGGCTGAACAACATTATTGCAAAAACTGAGGCCACAGGGAATTCTTCAGTCTTGCCTGAAGAGACACGATGCAAGTGGCTATGCTTACATCAGGGAGCAACTACATGCTTCAAGGAACAAGACTGGTTTGTCTTTTGCCTCCTCCTGCTGCCTGAAGAATGTCTGCAGATCAAAATGAAACTGAGCGAACAGTAGAGATGTAATATGGACCTACAATATAGCCAGTTCCCATGGCAGTAACACCAGAGAAGAAGCAAACAGATTCTTGATAGACTAGCAACACAAAGATGCTGTTAACTAGCCTGTGCTGTCACCTGGACTAGGAAAGTAAAGCTAAGCTGTTTGTGATGAGCAGACTGTGTGACATTCCCTGATCATTTGGATGAGCATTACATTACTTGCTTGTTCTCCTGCGGATAGTTCTCAATGGGGATTGTGAAATGCCATTGGATCTCGGTGAAAAATCAGTGCTAACCTTTTTCAAATCTAGTGCACGAGTTCTCTCCCAAGATAGTTCTTCATGAAGAAAAGGATTACATATTTTTGCTCTTTTTTCTTTCTTCCTCATATGTGAAACCTGATTTTGGCTTTGGGACTTTAGCCACCCACAGATAGGGGCAGAGGGAGTAACACTGCAGACCCCAAAGACGAGTGCATGGGCCTAGGAGAACTGTTTGACTGGTAGCTCAGCAGTCAGGCACAGGTGCTCCCATTCAGTATGAGTGAGCATAATTTGGGGAAAGTCCCCTTGAACAGACTGAATGGATTTTGGCACAGGTCTATGTAGAAGAAATCTAATACATTTTGCCACGTTTTAATGGGGAAAAGAGGCTTGAGCATTAGCAGCTAAAAGCAGTGCTCCCTCGCACGTTACTGTAATTCCACAAATCTCCCGGAGTCCACTTGAGTTGAGCCTCCTTCTTCAGGTGAATTGAGTGCACATGGCATGGGAAGAGACCCTGGAAACTCCACAGAAGGAAATTCACTGGTCATGAGAGTCCCAGCCAGGACTAAGCCAGATCAGGCTGTTCCCATCACCCAGAAAGCAGAGACACTGTTTTAATGAGAACTACCCATTGTTTCAAAGCTGGTTGCTACATAAGTCTCCCACGCAGTGACAAACAATAGCCCTGCTATCAATCTTCCTTCCACACGTTTGGTGAACAACGGCTGCCCTTGAGTGATCGTAGGATAAAAAATTATCATCAAATAACAGATTGTTCTAAAGCAGCATGAAGGGAAAAAGGACTTTAAGATCTTGCACTAAGTGGACAAGGTAGAGGTGTTATTACCTCTCTTTAAAATGTTCTGCTTTCATTCCTTTAGATCCTCTATTTTAGTATTCTCTATTTGCTATGTATTATGATCTCAGTAATTCAGGAACTTAGGACAGCATTCTTAGATGCTGGTGTTGTTTCAGTTATTTGTACCGAAAAAGTACTAGCTCGTTTTGATGCAATGCATCTTCTTTCTCCCCAGTCAGTAAGGGAAAAACCTGCAGGAAGAAAGCAAGGGGAGAAAGAGACCAAGATGTCACACATTTATGAAAAGATTAGATGGTAAAGCAACTTGTTACATTTCTCTGTTCTGGATTCATGTCCACAGCCTTAGGGAGATATTCAGAACAGAATTCTAAGATGGGAGCTATTGCAAAATTTAAGGAAGTAAAAGGAATTTGAACAGAAGTATTCCCTTTTCTGTATTATTACTACAAAGGAAAAGCAGACACTCTGCCATGTGTTAGAGTGCCCTGTGGAACCTTACTTCCAGACTGTTTTTTATGTAGATTAAAAATGTGGAAAAGGCTAAAACAAATAAACTACAAATAAAACATTTGAACTCTTTTAGAAAATTCCCAACCTCACAATGCATTAATGAAGCATCACTTTTACCATCTGTCTGAAATTCGTGAGAACTTCTCAGATGATTTAAAATACTTTGGATCTGGCCTTAATGATGGTATATGAAACATGTAAGGCATCAGTGCCAACACATACACTTATTAAAACATCATAATGAAAGGATACTTAATACCCTGAATTATGGTCAGATTGTGGTACAACTCAGCTCTGGTAAATGCCCTAATCCAGCATGCTGACAGCTTTGTTCTGACTCTTCTTCCCTGAAGCTAAAATCAAATCTTCCCTCATCTGTTGCTGATGCTGCAGAACATGTGTTCTGCATGACTTCTCTTCTCCCCCCACTGTCCCTTCCCAGGTCAAGAGCAGCCAGGCCTGAAAATTCATGCTTTTGAAAAAGGCTACTCACAGAAATAACAGCAAACCCTGCTTTTCCAAGGGGCCTCTTGCAGGGTAGAAATCTCTTTGCTGCATTGCAAATCATTCCTTCAAGCAGACTGGAGAAAAATAAATACCATGTTACAGCATCTCCTATCACCAGGTACTACTAGGTGATATACTTAATTCTCTAATTAAACACCATTAGACGGGACAGATCCCGGATCCAGCATCTTCCTTTGCACTAACAGCAACATCCTAAAATGATGCCTTGTGTGGAGAATAACTGTGCCCTTCTAACCCCAAAATACTGTGAAGGAGTGTGCCATGGCTCCACAGATTGAACTGCACGGACGTTTTCATAGATCAGAGGCCAATCCCATTAAGCAAAACACAGACTGTTCCCAAGCTGAGAGACAAAAAATGAAGGGGGAGTCACTCACAGCATATCAAGTCTCAAACAGCCTTTGCTTACTAGAGTAATGCTTCTAAAATTATATGAATGTTGGGAAGAAATGACTATTGCCACTTTCCCTGTCCAAGGTAGCAGGGGTATTTATACCCCTGTCTTTCTTCAGGCACCTGAAAGAAGTGCTCTAGCAGGAAAACAAGTCATCACTGGCTTCCTACACAAGAGCAGAAAGACAGGAGATTGCTCCATATACGAGTTCTGAGTACCCAACCTAGACTCCAACAGTGAGTTAGTGTCAGAGGTGGCTGTCCACAGGGAGTCTGGGAAGAAAGGCCAACTAACTGGGGTGGGTGACCAACCCACTGAAATATCTACATTATACCCCCACAGTGGAGCAGCACGGGTATCTTTCCTCTCTGCCACCTCATTCTCAAGAAATTATCCTTCCCCTGGACACTGATGGTGGGACCGTGAGCGTATCTAACTTGTGTTTGAAAGAGGGTGTGGGGATCTACAGGCCAGTCAGCCCCATCTCGGTCCCTGGTAAGGTGAAGGAGCAAATCCTCCTGGAAGATATTTTTAAGCACATGGTGGAGGAGAAGGTGATTGGGAGTAGTCAGCATGGATTTATGAAGGGGAAAATGTGCTTAACCAACCAGAAACCCATCTACAAAATGACTAGTTCGATGGAGAACAGTGAATACTGTTTATCTCGAGTTTAGTAGGGTTTTTGATACCTTTTCCCATACTATCCCCATAGACAAAGCGATGAAGTATGGACTAGATAAGTGGACACTGAGTAGATTGAAAACTGGCTGAACTGCCGTGCTCACAAGGCTGCAGTCAGCAGCACAATATCCAGCTAGAGGCCAGTCACTAGTGGAGTACGCTGAGATGAAGTCTGAGTCCAATACTGTTAAACATCTTAATTAATTACCTATAGGACAGAGCAAAGTGCACTCTCAGCACGTCTGCAGATGATACAAAGCTGAGAGGAATCACATGGCCTGAGCAACCTGTTCTGGGTGACCCTGCTCTGAGCAGAGAGGTTCCACTAGACAACATCCAGAGGTGCCTTCCAATCTCAGCCTTCCAGTTCTGGGGTTGTGTGATTCCGTGCTCTTCCCTTTCATCCTCCTGCTGACAGCATGCGCTGAAGAGTCAAGATGCTGTCTGCTCTGACAGGAGAGTTATTTGAAAGCCTGCAGTGTTCCACCTAGTTCTTGCTTTCTTTTATTCTGACTTCAAATGCAACTTGCAAAAAAGTGAAGTAGAAAAAAGTGAAGTGAAGAAAAAAGTGAAAAAAGTGAAGAAAAAAAAGCAGTCAAAAAAAAAATAATAGTGCTTTAGGCAAAAGTCCTAACTAGTAAAGAATAAAAAGACTCTTGTTTTTTACTTTGATGCAAAGATGAGCCCCATGTTTAAACTACGGGCCTAGATCACAATTTTCACAAGATTCAGAACTGCTTACATTAAGGACTGTGCATCTGTATGTGGATAATATACCAAAGAAGAGGTTCCACCCAACTCATATATTCTTAAAAATACTGGATGCAACAATTGTGAGATTTTATTATAAAATTGCCAGTAAAATACTAGGGTTTAGACATGTTTAAATGCATTTTTTCAATATGATACCAAATATTTTCATCTAAATTACAATCCAGTATTATTTGCAAGTTTAATGTAATCTATCATGTATCCAGACTTTTTTTTTCCCCAAGGTCTGAATATTGCCAGAATGAATTTAAGGCTGCATAATTAGTTACCTATAAAATCTTAAAGAGTTCTACATGCTTTTGTATGTCTAAATCAGTTTCTCCAAAGCTACTTTACTGTTGATTAATTAGAAAGTCTGAACTAGAAAACTATTGGTGAGAAATTACTGCACGTTTGAAAATATATATGTGTATAGATAAGCTGTTTGTTTTTATTCCTTTCATTCTAGATTTTTGTAATCTTAATTTTCTCCTCTGTAATTTTCACTTTCTGATATTTGTCATACATTTAAAATGTGTCTCCAAAACAAAATACATCAAGAAAAAGAAGACTCAGAGCTATTACTCAGAGATGGAAAAGTACCACTTGCCTCAATTGGTGTTTTGCATTTAAGCCACTGTTCTGGTGCCATCTGTGCTCTGTTTAGCGGATCTGTTCCACTTTGAAAGGATTGGCAAAAAGAAAATACCTTGCTTGTGCTACTTGTTTTCTGAAGCACATTATAAGCAAGATGGTTATCAGCATTTAGGGAGGGTTTGTGCCTCTCAACAAGACGCTCACTTACGCTTGTACAGCAGAATGGTCTGACATCACTGCGGGTCCTTGTATTCGGAGCTGGGCTGGTAATCATAAAATAAAATGCCATAATGCATTCAGTGAACGAGGAGTTTGGCACCACAGTTGGAGATCAGCCAGATACTTGGGTTTTCATTTACACTCCCAAGAAGGCTGACACCTCAGACTTCCAGTCTTCACCAATAAAAAGAGCAACTATGACCTCCCTGGGAGCAGAACACTGTCTTTCAGCTGCCTGGCAACCTTAGTAGCACTTCTCAGAAGAGCATGAGTTTAAAGAACTCTTTTTTTTTAGGTATATTTATAAAAAATCATTGACACAGTAACATTTAAAATGTGTATATTTCAACATTCTTAAATCAAGGCTATATTGCTGAATGTATTTAATAATTTTCAAAATCCACCTGAAATTTAAATCAGAATGAACAATCCTGGTGTGATTTTAATCGTAGATATATAACGGTACGAACACCTTGTTGATTTCAATTCCATAGAATTCCACTAAGTAAATCAGAAGTTAAATTTGTCCAATCTGCTGAACTTATTTCACATATTTAAGGTCTGTCCTTTAGATTCAGGTCTACTTTACAGGATATGATCTCCTGGCAATGTAACGAGCCTTATCATTCTCACAGTTTCTATGCTATAGCTACAGAAATCTTAGTCTGGAAATTTATGCTGGTTTACCAGAAGGGTCACTGTGAACAGCAGGCAGTATCTGCGAGGACAAAAGGTCACATAGTTAGAAGCTTCTGCTGAGCCTATGAATTCACACAGATTTACTGTAAGTGCTGGATAGCATGAACTGTCATCTTGAAAGTGCATTAATAAAAAACATGTTCAGGAGGGGGAAGGCACAAGTCGCTTTTTCCTTGTAGCAAAACCTGAAGCGTTTTGAAAATTCTTTAAAAAAATATATTTTTCATTTTGTTTTTTTTACACAAAGAATAAGTCTAGGCGACAAAACTGAACTCAGATCATCAGAAATGTTATCAGGTCCTGCAGATGCTTTATAGGAACTGCAGTACTCACATTGGGGCACTTCAATCCAAAAGCATATGTATGTAAGGAAAGTTTTCTCAAAAACTTCAGGGAACTTTGGAAACTGTCCCATAAAAGACAAGGCTACACTTATTAATCAAACCTAGTAAAGACAATCCGTAGCGTTTCAGAAGAGTCAAACAGCTAACAGGAAGGCGAGAAGCTACAGTACTGTCTGGTATTATTCAACTGAAGAAGGTGAAAAAAACTGCAAAATTTCACATTTGTGTCAGAGTAGCTGACTAGCTAGGAGAGGAGTTGATGCTTTCCTTCCTTTACACAATTTATTTTGTGATACTATTTTATTTTTTTTTACTGATTTATTTTGTGATACCTATGTGTATGAACAGAAACAGCAAAATCCTTCCAGAAGAGGAGGAGATTTTTACTACAAAATAGAAAATTGAAAAAAAGAACTCACTGTATGACAGTTATCGAAATGCTAGAATTTCTCACATCAACAGTTAAAATGTCAAAAATGTTCATGACACTATTATCTGACTTTTAATAGACCAGCTTAGATTTATTCTGCTTTTGAACTATTAAAGTGTTGATCTGGGGATTTAGTGAAATCTTTCCAGTGGCAAGAATTTGCATTTTATGGACTTAAAGAAAATTCCTAAAAAAGGAGTTACTGAAATAGCTACTCAGAGTCTCTTTTTATTTTTCCAGATTATAATTCCATAAAATTGTGAATGGGTATTTTCTGAGGAGCTTTTCAATAGGTTAGTGAGAAAGAAAAAGTCTACATGCACAAACTGTACCAGTTTAACTACATTAAACAGTTTAACATAAGAGATAATCTCACAAAATTTAATTAAATCAAGATGAAATTCTATGCAAGAGAAATTCTGTTTAGGCTGAGCTGGCCTTAGCAAGTAAGTTGTTTTAAAGATTAATAAAATGACCTGTTTTTTTCTGAAAGCATTAGTGTTTTAGTCCCCTAAAAATCTGATTATCTGACTAAATATATGCATGGTATGCCTGGAAAAAGATAGAGAAAAATAATTACAGCTGATAATCTAAATGGTTAAGTGGGGCTTTAAACATTAATATTATTCTCTTCTGGATGCAGCTGGGGCTCAGGTTTCCAAGGCATTTTATGAAGCACCCTGGGAATGGCAATCTTCCCTTCTCCTTTAATTTATAGCATGGAGATGCTCGCTAATGAGAAAAATAATCAAAGATCTGGAGGACTGAACTCTATCCATCCTTCAGGAATGAAAGCACAAAAATCCTTAATGATGCCACAGGCTCACATGCTAAAAGGATTGCAGATGATTCTAATTAATATGGACCATTCTGACTTTGTAACTGGCACGCACTGAGAAACACTCCTTGCTTTCTAGGTCAGATGTGCAGACACTTGAAAGCAACTGCCAAATATCAGTCCCGAAGGTGTCTGCTTATGTTCATAGGCTAAAAAAAAAAAAATCGGCAGGGAGAGGCTTCAGATATTTTGTGCTAAATATACACTGAATGTAAAGGAGTAGGATTGTGGCTGTTCTTGTGCAGGCACAAAAGGAGGGAACAGGATGCAAGAAACCCACCATTTCCTCCAGCCCCGTATATACGGACCTATACAGGGCAAGCCACGATGCATGCAAGCAGCTCCATGCAAGCAGCTCCATGCAGCATTCACACTGAGCAGTCTGTGCTCTGTGGAAAAGGATTGGCCAGCATGGCTCCTGTCACATAAATGGGTTGCAAATGGGAAGTGTGAGAGGTTCGCTGCTTTGCTTTAAAAAGCAGCAGAATTCCCACAGCAATGATAGCTGAGGCAGCTAGGATGCCTCCGGGTCAATCCTGCTTCACACACGCCAGGAAGATTCAGGCCAGACTTAAGGCACAATTTGGCCTCTAACACCGAAAGAAACTGTAAGATGAAACTCATGTGACAAGAGATCCTGATGAGGGTATCATGGCAAATATAGGAGAAAATTGAACAGCTGGGATGTATAATTCTGCCTTGCCATGTAACGACAAACATCCCATCCCAAACCCAAACCCACAAAAACAGAGCGACAACTCCAGTACCCCACGGGTTACCTCATGTGCCTCTAGCCACCAAACAGATCTTTCTCTTGGCTCTTTACTCAGATTTATGTCTGTGCTGCACAACAGTCCCTAGGGTTAAAATCCTTCTTTTTTGAATAAAACACCATTCAAGTGAAGATCACCATAAAGTAGCTATTTTCCCTTGGTCTTTCCTGCAGCTCTCTTCAAGTCTTTACATTGTTCCGTGCTTCCCTTTGGCTCAGCACATTTATGAAATATGTATGCCACTAAAACAGCCATTTAAAAGCCATTTTGCACATATAAACTGGTCTTAAAAAAAACACCACCAAAAAAAATCTGCTACTAATAACAGTTAAAGCTGCTGCTCCTGGGGCAACACAACATAGACCCACTTGTACTAGTCACATTTACGAAGGATCCCTGTCATTTGTGAAATGGGTAACGCAATGAAGTGCGGAGAATTTAAAGCTAAGCAGCAATGATGAACAGCATCATTGCACAGAACCTGTCAAACACACTTACTTAATGATAAAGTAGCTGAGCCCTAGGCAATGTGGTTATGTGGCAGTGGTTTTAGCAGATCTTATAGAAATGTGCTTTTATTACGGTCTATAAGAGATGTTTTCTGTACCTAAAGAGAGGATGGGCAATATGCTGCATGGACTGTAAAAGACAATCCACTACAATAGCCAAACCTTCCTGTCCAACTGAACCAGAGAACAGGATCTGACCTCTTCCTTTGCCTTCTGCATGTGTCTAACCGAACTGCAAAGCAGACATCTAAAAAGGGGAGAAGCATCCTGGTACCCTTTCTTCAGCTTGTCAATGCATTATATTACTGTACTAGGTAAGGAGTTGTTTAAAAATAAAACAGTGAAAATACAAGCTGAGTTGCCAAGTCTGATTTTTCAGGCAAAAAGCCTGTAAAGCACAGAACATAAAGACTTCAGCAACATTTGGATACACTTAGGAGAGATCAGCAAACAAAATCTTTATGATTTTAATTGTTACATGGCAAAGAACACACTTACTAACTAGATGTACCTTTTTTGACTTGACTGACAGTGAGCAAGATTACACACAAAACTGCAAAAGGGTAAATATATAGTGTAAGTGCCATGCACTGACTCATTCAGTGCCCAGATGCTCCAGAGCTACCTCCTTTCCTGTGACTGTATTATCTGAGAAAGAAGAAATGTTTCTGTTTAAGGTTCAGACATGAAGCAATGTAGAATTAACTCAAGTCCAATGTGTTTGTTTAGGCATTGTATAAAAGCAGAACACTCAATAACTACACATAAAGGAGTAAATAGTACAACACAGAGAAAAAGGTCTGGAATTACATCTGTTTCTCCCTGCATCAGGTCAGTACAAACTGAGAGTAGACATCAAGACGGTGAAAGAAAACATATCGTGAGGTATTCTTTTTATACCCAAAGGGCTCAAAGCATGCACGGTAGATGGAAGAAACTCAGAGTCACATCTGACGAAAACTTGCACAGATGGAGACAAATATTGTCAGCAAACTTCAAAAGAGAATAAGAGAACAGAAGACATGTTCTTGATTCCCTGTCAGTAAGAACATCCAAGCTGATGTGACAGCTGCTACTGTGCTGTCTGGAACACAATCTGGGGACACATTCAGAGGTCACAGTCACTGCAAGATGAACTGACACAGTGGACAAAAAAGCATGCCAACAGCCCCAACCAAAGGCGATAGAGCTCCCCCGAGAAAAGCCCTCCAGCATTAGAGACAGCTGTTCTATTCCTAGGATGGCTGCAACTTTTCACTTAGAAATAAAAAACTGCAGTGATGATGTGACAGCCAGGGTTACGTAGTGGTCTAACTCCTATGAGAAATTGCACATTACTGCTACAGAACTTCTTTGAAAGATTTGATTTTCTTTTATTTTTTCTTTCCTTTGCTACCTAATGCTATGCTCAAATTTATTTACTCACTAACTCTCATTAAATATTTACAGCTTCATCTTAGCAAGGACTGACCCTGCAAAGCTTTACTGCAAATAAACTCCACGCTCTGAAGGAAGCTAACTGATTTCAGTGCATCAAATGCATTTCAAAAACTATGCTATCAATGGAGCAACAACATAATCCAAGTAAAAACCATTTAAACTAAGTATTATGTAGTGCCCTAATCCAAGCAAGATCAACAATTATAGAAATGAGTAGCTGTAGCTAGACAAAAACACCAAAACTAATGGACTGTGAGAGAAATAGTATGAAATAATCAACCTGGATGCTTGAATTATATTACAGCAGATAAAAGACTACACTGAAGTAACCACTCTGATAGCAGCTACCAGAAGATGCAGAATGCTTCCTATCGTCTTTGTCTTTATGGTAGCCCACAAAATAACCAGGTAGCTAAATGTATGGGCTGCAAAATATGCAATTTAGAAATCAAAAGAGCACAGCTGAAGTTGCTGCAAAGAAAGGCAACCATTAACCTTTACATGTCCAAGACAGCTGAGCCTTTTGCATTTTACTGAGCAGATGGAAGGTGGGAAACCTTATACATAGCCTAATGGGATTCTCGTGTTCCAGTGCAAAATGCACACAGGGAAGTGCTACGTGCATGGAACTTCACTGCATTCACACAAAACCCTGTTCAACAATAACTGGGATGCCACTGTGCAAACCTATAACTGTATGGTAATGAGTTCAACTGGGAACATACAGAAGCAGTGAAGGATAAAGGAAAAAAAAAAAAAAAGGGCCCCATGGCTAAATCACACCTTCATCCCCAAATGGAGCTCCTCCAAGCGTGCAATACACCAGACTGAGCACACAGACACCCTCCAGATAACACAAGGATACACACCAGAGCAGGCTAATATTAGCACACGGAAGTTGTTTGGTCACAGGAGCGCATCCTTCCAGCAGACAGACATTTCTACTGTCTTATGTTGAGCTTGCATGCAAAGTCCAGACCAACCCTAGTGCTCTGGCTCTACCTGTGACAGGGTACTGAGGCTCTTCCAGAGAGCTGGCTTAACCCGCAAGACGTAATATTGCACAACCTAGCTTTGAAGCACTGTGTAAGGTTTGTCTTGTATACTCCCCCAGGTAACAAAAACATGCTGCTAAGAGCTGTGAGTGCTGAGGAGATGAGATTTAAGAATGTCTGAGGTATGATAGCTAGCAAACCATGCCTCTCTATGGGCACTGTTTTATGACAGCTATACTGTGATAGCTCGAGTCCTCTCTGGCACCCTAATGTAGCAAAAGTTCAGACTATCTACTAGGAAAGGCTGAGATGCATAAAGCTATCACTCATACTGAAGCTCCTAGAAGAAGTAAATTTGTGATTCGCACCATGCTATAGCAGAGGAGCTCTGAGCAAATGCCTTCAACTCAGCCCATTTATTAACAATATTTACTCAAATCTAGTTACCTGAAATCTACATTTCAGTTGTGCACAGATGAATAAGCTGATTATGAGCAACAGAACACAGGGCATCAATGTCCCTAAACAAAACACTTATCCTGAAAGAGACAGAGAATACTCCACTCCAAGGAGAAACCTCATGGGATCCCACAACGTAACTCATAGTAACAAATGAGTCATGTCTGAATACATCATAACGGAAAGCCCTGTGAATTATTAACATCCAGAGCTAGGAATCTGTTCAGGCTGAGATACAATTTTCCTGTCTTATCTGTGTAGCACAAGCAACAGAGTCATCAGAGAAGTAAAGCAGGGTGTGCAAAGCCATGTGGAAATAGGAAAACTGCTCTCTGTGCAATAGGGCTGTAATGAACTGTTCAGAGCAGCTTGGTAACAAAGAGCAGCACATGCCAAACCTATTTCTTAAGCTTACAGTTATGGTAAAGTCTTCCAGAATCAACATATAACACATCTCTGCTTACCCAGAATTGATCCCCTGTACAACCAAGAAAAAAATTTCCTGTCCTGTCCAACTGAAAGCATTCAAAATAATTCCAAGCACCACCATATGCTCTTTCTTACTGTTGCCATCACACTGTCCTGTCATGTATCAAACAGGACACTGGAATGCTCCCGAAACCTGGTGTTGTCCTTAGTGAAAAGGCTATGACAAATAGCAACATGGTACTAAAGGTCAACCAGCAAAAAAAACAAAACAAAACAAAACAAAAAAACCCAAACACATAAAAACCTGGGCTACACGGGACAGAAATGGTTCCATAATTTAGTGCTGTTACATAGTCCTCCCCACACCTTCTCCTAATAAGCTTAATGTCATCAGGGAAAAGGCAATGTTGTTCGAGCTATTATGCTGGAGATAATGAACAATGGTGCTGCAGGCCGGCAGCACTACTCATGTATAGATCTTCTGCCAAAGGGGACTATTGTGGCCACGTAGCTTTTCTTCCTGCGCAACAAAAAGCTGTATGACTCTTCTGAATGAATGGCTGTTTGAGTTATTATCTGCCTGTTGGGCAGGCACATTATGCTGGATGAGAAATGTCCAGTGATAGAAGATCCAATAGAGTTTTTAAGTAAATCGCTTTAGCGATTAATTTGTCTGATCATTAAAATTTTACAAAGTTTTTCTGGTTTTATATTTGTCTAGCTTCAATGCCAATTTGCTGCTGTTACGCATTGCCTGATGGGGCCCTTCTTCTCCCCATATAACTAGTTTCCATAGTGAACAACCTATCGGCTAGTTTTCATCTTCTTATGTAAGGTCTGTGGTTCCAGGACAAGGCCTACTTAACACTGTCTGAACCCTCACAATTTATCAAGAACCTTCCTGAAAAGTGGCTGTCAGAAACTTGGATTTCTAGACTTAGCTCAACTATCCTCACTGTTCTATAAGAAATCACAGGTGCTTGCCAGTGGAAACAAGCCCCAGATATACCTGATAAACAGATTGAGTCTGAAAACTGCCAGGTGCCAACATCTCACAGGAGTATGAACACGACCTAGTTCTGCACCAGCAACTGCTATCTCACATGGGCACACACAAAGATCTCTTGCTTTCTTCAGAGCTCTCAATAGGGCCTCTCTCAAATGCAGTAGTAGCCTCCTTCCTCTCCAAGTTGGACAGCTCCCCCACACCTGCATGTCTGAGTGTACTCGTGCACACAAACACACACCAAACACACCTACCCACACCCGCTGACAAGCTCACTGCCACCCAGTAGCTACCCACTGGTTACTGGGATTCCCCGGGGCCTGGACATTGGCCTGTGGAACTTCCATTACCACACATCAGTCACTCCAGGCACAAACACCCTTGGCTGTCCTGGTACAAAATACAGCATTTTGAATACCACAGAGGATGGCAAGCAAACCCATGGACGGCAAGTAAGGTCTTGGAATTGGAATTAACACGGAATTCCCAGTACGGTCTCAATAATCCAGAAAATGGATCTAAAATGATAGCCCACAACGTAGCGCCCCATGAGCTTTGAAGAAGACAACAAATTCAGTTCTCCTCTATAAGGATATGTGGTCACATGCTTTTGTTGGCTGTTGCGGCAGAATTTGAAGTGCTATTGTAGGCCATATTAAAATACATTCCTCCAAGGGCATTTCACTATCTTAAGATCAAAAAAGTTACACCATTAATGCTCAGAAGATAAAACAGGAATTCAGAAGTCTCCAGCCAGCATTGTCACAGCTACTTGTAGGACTGTGGGAGATAACCTTATCCTGAACAGTAGTCTAAACATTTTGTGTTCTGCTCAAAGTATTCTGACTTGCTGAAGTGTACTGCATTTGCTTATGAATGTAGCATTACACTATTTTCCATGTTTTGAACAGATAAATCTCACAGGCTGGAGCTTTCCTACCTAACAAACTCCATTCCTTCTAGAGGGTAGACAGAGAAGAAGGGCTGAGCAGCTTTCAGCAGCAGCTGTGCAACCTCCTCATCTCAATGGAAGGCATCTGCATCTGGCTGAAGGGGAACAAAACACTTTCACCTATTTCAGCTGTTGTAATTTTTTTAAGCAGAAGGCTGGTGTGGTATTAAACCTGATGACCTGAAGCTCTGTGACATCAGTGTTTATGTAGGTAGAAGTATGTCACCTATTCCTTACAGCTGTTTACTGCAGACAGCAATCACCGTGTTTTCAAGCCATTAGCAGAGTTTTTGGCTTACAGATTTGATGAGCTGGTTTTATGTTTAGTCAGTTTAACACAAAAAGAGCTGTTTGGACCCGTGTTTTACATTTTTCAGAATACACAGAATAGTTGCTTGGGCCTCTTCTTATTTGAACACAGCATCCTCCTTACTGCTTCAACAGCAGCATCCTCCTTACTTTTTTAGCAGCATTCTCATTACTTTTTTACTCCAGACTAGGAATTGTTCATGGATTGCCACTTGCATTTCAGATTTTGGCCATATGAACAAAGACACAAAGGTTGCTCTTGTGCCCATCCCTTACACACTCACCACCACCCTTTTCCACAAGAAGAGAGCTGCTTCCCTCCCACCCTCTTATATCCACAGTTTCTAAGACAAAATTGCCAGTTGGTCCTGGGGTGTTCCAGCCTGCTTCTATACAAGCTCTGCTCTACCACTGCCAGTTCCACACACTGCAATGCACAGCTCTGTAAGAACCCAAGACAGCCTGGTGTTACACACAGAAAGATGCACTCTACAGGACCTCACAGGGGACTGGTTATATGAACAAAGATTACTGTAAACGATCACATGAGTAACAGGTACTGTAACTGGGCACTTCCCCTATTTTTAGCTTATATCCACACAGAATGACAGATTTCTATTGGCTTCTTTAGAACCATAAATTCAGCTTTTCTTTCCAATACAAGGTTCTGGCTCATATCTTAAAATCATCTTGCTGCATGCATTTATTTACCTCACATCTAAAACCAGTCTTACTGAATGGTGACACACAGTGGAAAATGAAGAAACAAAAGTACACACTAGATACAGCATGTTCTTATTCATGGAAGCAAAGGTAAAAAACAGGGAATTAAGAGCAAAGTGAACAGATTTATTTAACACCATTGTCTCTTTGTCTTACCTTCCTATGGGTCCCAGATCTCCAGAGTCCTGGCTGCCTGCGTCACTGGGTGTGCTCACTGATTTCGAAGAGGGAGACATAGGGGTTGGGACTAAATAATGAAAATAACAGGTATCCCATGTTAACACATGCAGCGACTGCACTGATGAAGAGCAGTGTCAGACAAATCAAAACCAATGGACCAAAATGATAGTGGATGAATGATTAGGAGAGTTTGAAATGGTGAAAGCAAATAAGGAAAGGAAAGAAAAAGAAAAGGAAGAGAGTCAAGTGAATTTTAAGTCTTCTAGAAGTGTTAAAACTGACATGAATTTAGACAGGACTGAAAGCCCAATGTGATTCTACAGCTAATCAGTGGAGGAGAGATCTGTGGAAATAGCAGTTTTTTTCTCGTATATATTTCAAAGATGACTTGCAAAAGATTTTAAAGGTATGAAGAAATATCAGGGCCTTGTCTTGTCAGAAAGCTGAGTGAACTCTTCTGGTAATGTCAAGGAGGCAACAGAGCAAGCAAACTTTTCAAAATTTCCATTTAAATTAAAAGCCAATGTCCATTAGATATGTTCTAAAACTACAGTGCAGAAATGACATCCCAAATAAAAGCTAAATAAGGAAATCCAGCTAGTTAAAATCATTTCCCAACATGGTGAGAATACGCATTAGTTTGCTTAGTGATCATGTTTTCTTAAGTAATTTAGGTTGTATAAGGTTGCCATTTTGGGTGGGACATGATTTCAACACTCAAGGAAAAGTTTCCCTTGGTTTAGATACTATTTGCAAAAGGTCTAGAAATGATTTTCTCTTTGGCTTGCCAGGGCTTTTGAAGCATGTTTCATGCAAATCCAGTTTTGTTTCCTTTAACAGGAAAGGAAGTTCATAGCTCAAGGTCAGCCCAAGTTTAAGCTCTTCAGCAAGGAAGTAAAAAAATAAAAAAGTAGAAATATCTTGATTTCTTTTAAAATGGTTTCTCAAAAATATTTAAAATGAAGAGATGGCTCAAGTCAAGGTTTAATGCAAGTATTCTTCAAAGCAGCTACACTGAATAAAACACCAAAAAGGGTTTTAATGCAAAAATGAAGTTTTCCATTTGGTTTAAATCATGTGCATTTCCCTTCATAGATTTTACAGAGTGAAACTTTATACTGTTTTGTTATGCTCTATAATGTATAATGACAGACCTGTCAAGAGACTTGGATTTTCCATGTGGTCAAACATTTTGCATGGATTCTCACTAGAGACTGTCACAGAAATGACTGCAGCATGAAAAGTGAATTCATCTTCATGACAGCCCTTTGGCAGGTTACAGGTATGTCATGGCTCTTTATGTATATTCACACATAGTCCATATTCACAGTGGGATCTGGGTATCATATGCGTATGTGAAGGCAGAATTAAAGCTTCCTTTGTGTATTAATTGTCAGTGTATACATAGGGAATGAAAGAAAGAGGATAGAATGCCATTGTTTATCTAAGACGGATCATTTCATATGTGAATCTTCATGTTCTTTTGATAGTATCAAATGCATAATAATTAACTAAGATAAGAACCGATAATTTACAACATGAATGTGTGTTATTTTTATCATATATGGACACGTATCCTCTTTGAAAGATAAAATGAGTTCATAAATAAATTATATATATATATAAATTGAAATAGAAATTTTAAATGCTCAGATATTAAAAATGTATCTGATTTTGTAATATCATTATATAATTTACAAAATATAGTTTATGAAGTTCTCACTTTGGGGCCACACAATGTGTCAGCCAGAACTTAATCAAGATAACCAATATTCAAGATACTATAAACTTTGCCACATGTATTTTTAAACTTTGAAATTTATATTCCACAACTGAAACTCCACCAACAAAAAAGCACTAAAGCACATGGAACCAGATCTGAAATCTACAATAATGATCTGATGATAAGTTTTTTGGTAATTGTGATTTGTCTTTTTATTTCTCCTCTCCCATTTTGCTTGATTTTTAGAGAAAATTAATGGGAGCTCCCACACAACTTTGCTCCTCCTTCCTTAGCAAACGCTTAATCTGTATTTATGAAAAAAAACAAAACTTGGGGCTAATGAAGTACAGAATTTATTATATTATTTTGTGGGTCATTAGATAGATGTGATAGAAGATATATTACTCCATCAGAAAAGAAATCACTACTGGTATGCAAAACCAACCTGCGTTACATTCACAAAAATTTCTTGAAGAAATGAAACGGGTGTTTCTGGCAATGATAAGTACTCAAAATGCCATGAGCTGGTATATGTGAATGGTATGGTGGGCATTCAAACAGAAGAGTTCACTTCACTAATACAGCCAAAAATCAAAAAGCAAAGCATGCTTTATTAGAAAGAATGCATTCACTATGGCAGAACTGAATGCTTCACAGTATGCTCATCTTAAATACCTAGAGGTGGTTCTGGAGATATACCAATGCTCTGTAACAAAGCTTCTGTCTCTCTTCTTTTGCGGTCTAGGTCAGAATCTTCTTGGGCTGGTTCCTTCTTTTGCTGTAGATCAGCCTGAATTAAAAAGAAAAAAGAAAAAAAAAAAAAAAAAAGAAGAAGAAGTTTTATCCACATAGAATGGATTTCTCAGGCCTACTGGAACACAGAAACAGGAGAAGCAACATCTGCATTAGCCAGAATCCCTTATATTTGGCCCATCATTCTCTAATTTAGTAGGGCAGACAGAGAGAAGTGGTACTCCAGACAAGTGGTTAGAGCAGTCCATTGAAAGAACCAGGCTTGCTGCCCTTCTCCCAAGCACATGAGAGAACTGAACCCATTTTCTACTTCGTAGACTAGTGCAGTAACCAATAAGCTGCAACACAAAATACAACTGGCTGCGTCTATCATTTTATCATGCCTTAAATATAGCAATCCCAGAAAAGATCTTATAGACAATGTCTGGAGGCACCTGCCTCTGTAATTTGGATCCTATGTTTACTTCTAAATTGGCTGATCTTGTCTAGCCTCCAAACAGATAGGTTTCCCTCTCTGTTGAAACCAGAGTATAGGACACAAGGGACTTGCACAGCACCCCAGCCTGCTGTTGATACTGGTGTAGATACAATGTCAAACCTAGAAGCTCAGAAGCTTCTCCATCTTCTCAAATTTGGATGCAGCCAGGACAGAGGAAAACTCTCCTACTTTTCTTTTACAGACAAGGAACATACCTGAGCTCAGCTCATCCCATGAACTAGCCTGAAGTATCTCATAGTACATGAGGTTTTAGAAAACTCTTCTGTATCGCCTATGCATCTAACCAGATATTAGACTTCACTCTTGAAGACCAGAAACTTCAGAATCAGGCAGCGTACCACATTTATGGTGCCACAGTTAGGCAGTACAGAGTAATTTGTAGAGCTGGGTGTCCTTAGCTGGATTTGGCTATATGGGCCGATGGAAAGTTCCAACCACAGGGGGATCTCCACAAGATGTAAAACCAGAGGCAGGGGACAAAGAAAAGAACTTAATAGGTTCCTTGAGACATTAGCTTGCCTCCCATCTCTTTAATTCATTAACAGGCTAGTAACAAACACTGAAAAGGTTAACATTTAAAGTCTTGTTTACAGAGGACTCCCGCAGAGCCTCTAGGAGCCTCACTGGGATGTGTGTCGGTAATTGCACAAAAATGTCTCAAATGAAAAAGGATTAAAAAGACAACCAAAACTGGAACGTGGATTTCTTGGATCACATCACATTTCCACAGTAATTCCATGAAATTCATGTACAATATTAAAGTGTCAGTTTAAAAGGAAACCAGTTATTAGTAAAGGATAACAGGTGCTTTAAACTATGGTAAGTGTTGACATTTGAAGGAAAAGAAACATAATCACTTAATGCTTCTCTGACTTTGCATGAAAATGAATATCCACTCCCTGTCAATTCTCACCTCTATTCCACTAAGTGACTGAATAAAAAGAAGTACAAATCCCTTAATGAAAAACCTAATGCATATTGTCAAGGACAAATAAACTAATATGTCAATCAAACTTTAACAGGACTGAAAGATGCACCCATGCCAGAAGATGAAAATGCAATTGCAATTATGTTATACTTTACTGGAGAATAATAATTGTAAATCTGTTGCCTTAGCCAGTAATCAAGCTGGTCTTCAGAGAACAAAATACATATTTAGATTGTAATGGCTTCAAAAAAATGTAAGATGTCTTTCTGTCTTTCTGCACTCTCCACTCCCTTTCCATTGAAGGAAAGCCCAGGAAAAAGCATCGTGGCAAATCAATTTTTCTTTCTACACACACATACACATCATGTTGTCTAAACTGTTGTCATCTGACAGCACGTTGGTTTTAAAAGCAATACCCTCATCCCAACTTTCTTGACAAAAATAAGCATTTTGGTTTTAAGGCCAGACTGATGTGGGTTTCAGGATCTCATTCCACATGACAGGTACCTTGGAGTATACAATACTCAGCAAGACCATTCTGCAGACAAGAGCAGGCACTCTGCATATTTACCTCTTTCTTTTTCCTTTCTTCCTCCTTCCGTTTCTTTTCTTCTCTTATCTGAGCCAAACGCTGCTTTTTGCGCTCAAGTTCTGCTTTTAAATCGCTTTTGTCTGACATTTTGATTCTGCTGGAAACAAAATATGGAAACCAATGTGAAAACAAAAATAAACATTTTCGCTATCTACTGAAAAAAAATCACCACATACTTATATCAAAAATAGCACTTCTAAAATTGCTACAAATATACTCCTACATAAATGCTGGCCCTTGGAATACATCATAGCAAGCAGAGTATTTGTTTTGTAATTTTATTTTCAAGAAGTCAGACCAGAATATCACCAACCATAGAATATATTTCCAAACTGTCTTTATTAGAAAACCACCTTTGTGAAGCAAACGTATTTTTGTCTGCTGTTCAAACTAATGCTTTAATGCTTTTATGCACTGAAGCTGATGTCTTTTGACTTTCATCCACTTCAGTATCTCTGCCAGCCTGTAAGACCCAGGTCCACAAACAGACTTTGATTTTACGTATGTGAAAGAGATGTGCCCCAAGCAGCCCGATGTATCCTAGGAATTTTAGTGGCAAAAAATGGAAAATCCGGTAGCTTTTGCTTCTGCACATGCCCTGAGCGACTGCCATCCCAGCATCCTCTCCCATTCCACTTGCTCAGCCAGGCACAGCCCGGCAGCCCCATTGCAGTACCCTCCACCACTCATTCATCCCCTAGTGGAGCACGCCGACCAAGCTGTGGGTAGGAAACTCCTCCATGCTGTCCAGGGAAAGCAGGGCCACTGCACCCAAAAGCCTGTGGACAAAGTACAAAACCAGGCAACCCAGCGACGCTGAACTTGTCTTTAACAAGGCGGCATGTGGCTCTGCCGGCAGTCTTGTGCTCAGATCACCCTTCCAAGAGGCAGGAGGTGTGCCCCATGTTCCTGTGGGAACTCCAGTCAAGCAAGCAAATCTGGCAAAAGCACTTCTTAACCACTAAAAGACCACCTCTTCACCATTCAGTCTTAAACACAACTCTGTAGGAAAGTGATGTGAAGCTGTGTTACACTCATTGTGTTGTGAAACTCAGCCAACCTACGCTGGTGTTACGTGAGCCTTGAAACAGAAGAGTAGAGGGATATGAAGCTGTATCATACAGAAACAGGGACAGATCTCTGAAGATATCCGATCTGTATGATACCAGTCTATTCCTACAGTTCTGAAACCTCACCAACATTTCACAAATTCATAATTTAAGTCACAGATAATTTATTTATTCTCCAACATCATAACATCTAACATCATTATGGGCTGTCAACTAACTGTATCAGTGATGATTTTCTTCTTCGCGCTTCACTTCAAAGACAGCCCTGGCTAATACAGACATTCAGGGAAAGCATTAACCATGCCTTTCCTGTACTGCTAATTCACACATCACTTACCACATCCCCCACTGCAACTCAAAATCAATCAGGTCAATGGCAGCACCATGTATATGCAATGGCAGTCTGTTGTTTGCTCAATGCATGGGAAATTACACAGCAACTCTCCATTAATACAAACGAGAACTCCATCCACATTACTCCCTGGGTTGGTTGATGACCAGAGAGTAAATAGACGTGCTAAAAATGATATGGGACTTTCACTCATCATCAATTCCTCCTGCAGTCATATGCTTCCTTCTCCTCAAAATGCAAAAAGCATAATTAGCCCACAATATGGAGGATGTTGCCAACAAAACATCACCTGCATATTAAGTGGCCCAAACTTTTTGTTGTCTTTGCAAGCTTTTTCCTCTACTGAGAGAGCAGAATACAATATGGAATCACAAAAGGAAAGTTTAATGCAAATGGCAAGCCTAAGAGCAGCCTGAGGGATGCCAGAGGGGCGTCTGTGTGCAGAGCACACCACAAGTGCTGATGCTCACCAGCCAAACATCCAGCAGGCTTTACACCCGTCCTGCTCAGGACCATTGCAGACTGTGCACCTACTGCAGCAGAGCTGCCTTTTCTGGCACAGGACCTGCTCACCTTTCCCACCCCAGGGCCTCCTGGTTCAACCTACAACAACTCACAGTACGTGGTACAGCTAGGAGGGACATTAAACAACGAACAAACCACACCACCAGGTGCACTAGCTGTACACAGAGGACGACCATTTTTTTATTCCTCCCTCACTCTGACCCTATTCATGATGATACTTAAGCCATACTGTTGGGAGTTTGAAAGAGAAATCAAAACTCTCAGAAAATTTGTATTTGGTATCAATAAAACCAAGCAACAGCACCTTCGACAACATTAATTTGTGTGAAGATATTTTTAAGTGAGAAATGCCTGGAGATTTTTAATGACAGCGTAAGTAGTATTTTGCCTACCAGCCTGCTCAGGATTTGCGGGTCTCTCAGATATGGTTGAAATCCCATTTGAAGTCATTTTCCTAATCTTTTGTACACATTTGAATTCTTATTATGAAGTTTCCCTCCAAGCCCTTTGGACTAGATAGAGTTTTTGCATCCTTTTAGTTCTGCAGTTTGGCAACAGAAAGCGAAATCCCGTTTCTATGCAGAAAATATGCAAATGCATTTTAAGGCTTATGACAGAAACCCGGAGGGTTTGGCACCCCTTTCAAACTGTTTGTCAGATATCAATGAATGGCTTTCTAAAACTTCATTCCCTTAATGTCAGGGAAACCAACTTTTCCTCTGATTTAGGCATCAGCTACTTAATGCCTGGCCCCTTCTTTACAATGCTTCAGTCAGGGTGATCAAACTCTATTACAGCTTTGCCCTATTTTTAACGAGGCGGAACTTAAATACAACAAAGATGATGTATTTAATTTATTTCAAAGAATGATGCCAGTTTGGAGTTATAGAGATAATTTCATCTCAAGTTACTTTCTTCCTGCATGTAGTCATTCCTTAGCTACCCCAACCAGCCTATCAACCTGCAAATTTGCCATTTACAGGTTTAGCCCAAACTGAACACCAGGGATATGTGACCACCTTTCACAGAGGTCACCAAGTCAGCAGCTAGCAAAGAGGAAGCATGCCGATGTACTCGTCCCTCTGTTTGGCACTGCCCATGGAGTTAACAGTCTGTATTCATTACCGGGAACAAATTCTTAATAACTGTCATTCCCTGTGCCAAATGGAAGAGAGATAAAGGCAAACATTGAAAATTATCTACTTTTTACATTCTCTGTGGTGCCGAATGTCAGCCCCAAGAATCATGCACAACCTAATCTTCCACAGCCCAGAAGAAGCCCCTGGTCAGAGGGAAACAGTAAGGAGCACGTTTTGGAGTGAGGCCATTAAATCACCTAACTGACAGAAGGAGCACACAGGATGTAAAACACTGAAGGCTGCATTAAATGTAGAAATAGTTCTCATAGCAGGGCAGCAGCCTCAGACTCCCCTCTTCAAGGGAAGTGCATTATCTTGGATCCAATTTTATTTTATTTGGCCCAGTTAACTGCCAAGTGACATCGTTTCAAAAGGAGAGTCCTCGCAGCCCAGCCCAGCTCACAGCCCAAGTGCTGAGGTACGTTCTTGAGATGTGGCTGGACGTGAGCTGCCTTGCACAGAGAAGCCTGTGCTTCCCATACCCTAAGGGAATTCTCCTTTCTTTGAGCCACTGGATACAAGAGTCTGCTCCTCCTGGCATGATGTTTAATGAAACTTGACTGTTGTATTTCAAACTGTCAGTTTCCCCTGAATGAATCCTATAAGCCCCAGAGTCCTCTCTCGGGCTTGGAAATAAAGCCAATTCCACTTACACATGACAGGGTCATCCGACAGCAGCCACCTGGGTGTGTGCAAACGCAGAGCCGAGGCTTCTGAGGACTGCACTTTTGGGCTTCACCATCTCCTGGGCTCATCTCACTGTATCCGCACATCCGCAGCGTAAATGCAGAGCTAGCCTTACTATCAGTGCAGGCACAGTCAAAAGAGACCAGGTATCCTAGGATGTGATTCTGCTTTGTCCCAAAGTTGCCATCTTCTCCCAGCGATGATGAAGGGCCCTGGGTTTGTGGTCATGTTCTCAAAATCACCACTGTAAGTGTCTCAAAGTGGGTGAGAGGAATCCCATCCCTCATATCCCCCCAGCAGCTCCTGTTGTGCTGTCAGTGGGTGAAACAAGTTCTTTGGAAGGTCATCTACAGTAATCTTAAAATAATAATGGTGTCTGTGCAAACTTCTCTGCTATAGAGGACGGATGCAGAACTACTCCATTACCCATATTGCACAGGTGGCAACATCTCATGACCATTTCCCTTGAGGCAGCAGTAAACACGTAAGCATGGGAGGTGCAAGTAATAATAGTTTTACCCTTGGTTTGACTAAAAGCCATGCAAGTCCTTCTATAGGTACAAGCCAGTAAGCATTACAATTTTACAACAAGCTACGAGGACTTTATTAATTATCATCACCGCAACATTTGAGCAGGTATTTTTATGAACCATTTCTATGAGCACTTAATGGCAAGAACCGCAGACACCTAAAGAGATCTACTACAACTGCAGAGATAAGAAATTGACGCTTGCCAGAGTAAAACCTCAAGTTACAGAGGTACAAGCAGTGGTAGCTCAGGTACTTGTGGACCTGTGGACTATACTCAGTCCATAGCTTGGACTGAATATAAAAAACAAGAAGCACAAAGTGCACAACAGATGGTGAATAGAGTAAACACAAAGTCAAAGAAGACGATGACAGTCCAAATTTTTTATTAGCAGAAAAAGAAAATAAGGTATAACATCTCCCTCCTCTTAAAGCCTGTACTTTCCTAGAATAGCATCTCGTCTGTATGCCATCACCAAGCTCATCTTGAAAGAAACGTCAGTTTCCAAAGCTAGTAGGAGATAAAAAAGCCTACAGATTTTATTGCTTCCTGGCAATTGGGGAACTTTTACATGCTGTTCATTCAATAGGCTGCACTGCAGTAGGGCTATATTCACCACTTCATAAGCCTCAAAGTCTTTCCAGTTTTGTGATTTCCTATGTTGTCTTCTGTGATAATCTCCACCTGTGATTATCAAAGAGGTTAATCAACCACTGTTGCATACAGCATTAGTCAGCATATATAGCCAACCGTAATTAACTGGTTAGTTAATACACTTTTCTAAAATAAATGAGATCTGATACCTGGAGATGCTTCACAGGTACTATTTAAATGCCTTAATAAAAAGCAAGTTACTCATGAGTCCAAAACTGCAAAAAGGCCTTTGGTTTGAAAGGTAAAGTATGTTGCACAATAAAATATATTACTTGGCAATTCTTGGTTTTAAAGAATGGCTTTGCAGAGTGGGAGTACTACTACTATTGAAACTATTACAAATAGAGTTTTCTACAAAAAGAAATGATTCATTTCTATCATGGACCACATTCAGATCTCTTTGGTAGAAACCAACACATTTCCTACAGTTAGGAGAATTATACATTTTTACAATAGAAAACATTCCCATAGGATCTACCTAGGACTTTTACAAGTCAAAGTACAGATGCGAAGTATGAATTATACAAAGCAGATAAACATCTTTGGTCTGCAAGAAACCAGAGGGAGCTGGTTACCCTAGCATAAATGCATTCTAATCCATGCTATTCGTTTCAAAATAGCGTTTGAAACACACTTCAAATAGACAAGAGGGGCTAAAAAGATCTTCTTGACAGCAGTTTTTAAGTAAATACACGAGCACCTATTTTCATCATGCATCAGAATACACACTTGACATCAGTCACATAACTTAAATATTTTTGTTAGATAGACACATCAATGTTTACTAGGCCACAACAATTGGCAAATATTTCCAAATGCAAAAGGTTAGCAGTTGCAGTATTTTAAAGAGTCTCCTGTATGATGAACTCAGGGAAACTAAGTAAAATTGAAGAGGCTACGATTTTTTTTTACATAACCTTGAGGCAAAACAGACAGGCTTTTAACACTGCATCCGTGTATTTATCCATAAATAAAAGCGGTTGTTAAGTGTTAGATTTCAGGGAATGTACCGTTTTTATCCTTCAGCTTCTGCACATTTGTAGCAGATTGGCAAAGGTCTTGTACTTTGTTCTGTAAAGGTTTACAATCACAGCATCCAGAGATTTGGTACCGTGCACCTCCTGGTTGCTATGCAACAGGTCAGTGCATCTCTAGCCTATTTATTTTGAGGCTGGCAGGGTATAAGATGTGTGCCCACAGCTGCTCAATTATGCTTCCCTTGTAATCTATTACCATTTAATTTTTTCACTCTTGCTCTTCCATAATGGCCCTTCTACAAAAAGAACTCAGTTACAGCAGAATTACGGGGTCCTGCTGCATAGAAGCAAAACTCTTCTATTGCCCATTCTTCTGGCACTAGGCTTAGGGGCAATGAAGCATCTCCTGCGCATCACGCTGTTCTCTCGTGCCTCCTCATTCTCTTAAATTTACCCTGACCTTTTCAATTCCAGCAAGCATAGTTCCACGGAAGAGTCATCAGAGTTGAAGAGAACAAGATGCTGGCAACAACCTGCTAGAGATAAGTAAGAAAAACGCAGCATTCCAGCTAGAATTATAAAGAATTGAAATATTACGTAATAGCAGGTCACTGCAGCAAAGCTGCTCCGTATCACCACTAAATATCTTCCCTCTATATTGAGTCGCACAGAACTCACAGGATATACCACCTCAAAGCAAGCAAATTGTAAAACAGGTCTTTTAAACTGTCTTAGATTTCCCCTCAGTGAACATTAACAAACACAGTTATGACTGCACAATGACCTCACGTGGTGCTGGGAGATGATCCTCAGTGATGCAGCAAACACTGACCTGTACCTCCACAGGATCTGGCTCAGCAATACTGCCCTAGTTGTAAAGAGTGGAGGCTTTTAATAAAACGATCAGCTGCATGCCTGACAATGTTTTGACCTTGTGGAATACACGATCTCTGGGTATTCTTGGTCATTTCCCTCTCTTTCTGTGTCTGTTACCTTTTACTGTTTGGCTGTATGTTATCTATTCTATGCTATCTTTTGCAACTCTCCCAGCTTGCTTCAGAAAGGAACTGGAGGACCTGGCAAGATGAAGAACTTTTGATAGTCAAAGAGAACCAAATGCAAGCTATAAACTGGTGTGATTTTAGAGAGGGGTAATGTGAAAGTGATGACAAAATCTAATCCACAGCTGAAGATCACTTGTCTAGACAAATGAGCACCCAATATTTCATGTTTCTAATTTCAATTTCTTCTGTATGTGTCTTTTTATATAATACTCATATTTCAATGATATCTGCTGCTAATAGACCACCACTTCTTCACAACCTATAGAGAATATTTGGTTCTACACAGATCTTCACTATAACAGTACCAAAGCGCCTCCCAGGAGCATACTAACAGCTAATGTAGAACTACACTTCAAGATGTCTGTTAGTCTCTCCTGAAGTTGAATCATGATTCATCTTCTCCATCCTGCAAACACTTCAGGCATTAAAACATATACTTCCATTCCCTATTGGGGAATGGGAGCAACATGGAAATGAGGAATGGAAATAGAATTGACCTCTCTGACTTTTCTACCCTCCTCTAGAAATAATCCCAGTGGTGTATGGCCAGGAACCTGATACTTCAAGCCATTCACCCAAACATGAAAAATGCACGTTCTGGTCTCTGCTTCTGAGCCCAGTTATGACAACTGCCAGGCAGATATCAAAGAAGAAGGTGTGCTGCTGACATACAGGTTTTATTGGAAGACTTACTCAGATATCAGTTCTTTCTTAAAACAAAAATATACTTTGCTTTGAAGTTGATGTTTGTGCATATGTAATTAGGCTAAAAACAACACACACTGATTTAATCTCTGAAATCAATATACCTAAAGATTTAGAAAGTAGGCAACAACTCTTGCTGCAAGAGATATGTGGAATATCTCATACAATTTCTCATCATTTTTAGGGAAGCAAAGTGGAAGGAACAACGCTACCATTTCTCTTGTACTGCCCAGTGTTTTCTCCTCATTTGCAGTAAAAAAGCAACATAATGGACCAGAGCAAGTCTTAGCCAGTCATGCCTGCTGACCCTCATATGTGGAAAAAGATATGCTAAGATAAAAACACAAGACTATAAATGCAGATGTCTAACAGCATATTTCCAAAGACATTTAAGAACTGCAAATAATTTGTATATGAGAAGGGAACGAGAACCAAGTCCAGGATATCTATGCACTCTAACACTGGGAAGGTTTGGATCTTCTTTGAGCTTCATGTTCATCCGAAAACTTTGAGATTGGAGATTCAGATATAATGACAGTCGATAAACTTTATTACATATTTGACCCAGAGAATGTTCCATGTGATATTAAACCAGGGAAATATTACTTTGTGACATTCGCTATGATCAGAGTGCTTAAAAGATCCAGCCAAGCTGAAGGTCGCACTGCACTCAGTGCCACAAAGACAAGGGAAGGGACTCTTCCAGCCTCGAGGAAGTTTTAATTCAAATAGCACTGACTTATTCCAGTTTTACCTAGGAAGATCTAAGGCAAATTAAGGCCAAGGGGTTAAAGCTTCTCAGGGGCTCGTTACTACAATGCTCAGCAAGGCCATTTTAGGGCACCTGATCCTATAAAAATCCCTTCTTCACCCCAGCTTCTTACGGATGTCCTGGACCGAGAAGTTGTGCTGAACAAGCTATGAAACTGGCACGAAACTGGTTGGAAGCTCCACACCTCCCTCAGAGGCTGGTGCATTAGCCCTGCCAGAAGGCAGCTACCTTTCAGACTGAAAGCCACCTGCCTAGTGTGGCTGTAGGCTAACAGGTAAGAAAGACTAGAGGCGTGGAAAGTACTTTCTTAATCCCTGAAGCTATTTTCTAGTGTTTTCTTCTCTGCCAAGATTCACTGGCCCAGGAGAAGCAGATGCAAGAGAGCAAACACTAGTCCCTAACTGAGGCCCCTAGGTTCTAGCCTTTGTTTCAGGGTTAGTTTATATTACACCCAGTGACTGTTTAGCTTAAAGTACAACGCTGTATTTAGTATCTGGAGCCCGGGACTCTTTTCTTGCTGGGTGCTTGAAGCTAGGAGCTGGAGAGTTATTTCTCTTGCTTCCCACATGCTTTGCTGTGCCCAAAGAAGCTTTAATACTTGTGTGGAGCAGCTTCAGTAGGAAATACTGGGATGGTGCCTTCTGTAGAAGACATACATACAGATTGCTTATTAGAGCACAGAAGTGGGCAAAAATTTCTTGAAGGAAAGGTAAAAATGACCTGAGACTCCTTTACTTTAGGTGTGATGCCCTAAAACTAGGGAGTACTAAAAGCAGGAGCACGTGCCATAGGCTACAGTCTGGTAAGTGGGATCATGAAATGCAAACTGCATCAAGCCGCCTAGGAGAGGCAGACAGCAGATACCACGCTGTAGACTCTGGGGGCTCAAGGGTAAGAACGTGTCCAGAAACAGAATTCTAAGGCATTTTAGTTTTTAGAGGAGGTTTTTAGGGACTTCATGGGCTTCTAGAGCTAGGTGACAACTAAGCAGAGATTTTGAGGACTGTATTTTGGAATTTGGTTTCTTCACCATTTTGTCAGTCTAGATTTACCCGAGTTGCCCAGGCACCGTAACAACTTTGAGTTTGGGGAATTGAGGTGCACGTCCCAGGTGTACAATGTGGCATACTCTGCACCTGAATCCCAGCTTCAGACCAAGGCAAGGCTGGCTGCGCACAAACTCTCCTTCCCTACACGTACACGTACCTCTCAAGTGCTCTCAAGTGGTCACAGACCAGAAGCCTTGCAAATGGGCTGACTGAGAGCAGAAGCAAACAAGTCCCTGGTCTGAATGATGGGGAAATTGTGTCTCCAGAGCACACTGCAATGCTTCTCCAGAAGTAAGCCTTGGTACCTGACTCACCGTGCCAGGACAGACTCCAGAATTTGAGCCCAGGACAACAGTCAGATGCCACCAGCTCTCTTCAGAGAAGGAACTCAATGCTACAGACACAGACACAGACACAGATTTCTAGGTTGGAAGAGACCTCAAGATCATCGAGTCCAACCTCCGACCTAACACTAAGTACTCCAATAAACCATATCGCTAAGCTCTACATCTAAACGTCTTTTAAAGACCTCCAGGGATGGTGACTCCACCACCTCCCTGGGCAGCCCGTTCCAATGCTTAATAACCCTTTCGGTAAAGAAGTACTTCCTAACATCCAACCTAAACCTCCCCTGGCGCAACTTTCGCCCATTCCCCCTCGTCCTGTCACCAGGCACGTGGGAGAACATACCAACCCCCACCTCACTACAGCCTCCTTTAAGGTAACTGTAGAGAGCGATAAGGTCGCCCCTGAGCCTCCTCTTCTCCAGGCTGAACAAGCCCAGCTCCCTCAGCCGCTCCTCGTAAGACTTGTTCTCCAGACCCCTCACCAGCTTGGTCGCCCTTCTCTGGACTCGCTCGAGCACGTCCATGTCCTTCCTGTAGCGAGGGGCCCAAAACTGAACACAGTACTCAAGGTGCGGCCTCACCAGAGCCGAGTACAGGGGGACAATCACCTCCCTAGACCTGCTGGCCACACTGCTTCTTATACAAGCCAGGATGCTGTTGGCCTTCTTGGCCACCTGAGCACACTGCTGGCTCATATTCAGCTGCCTATCAACCAGTACTCCCAGGTCCTTCTCGGCCACGCAGCTTTCCAGCCACTCATCTCCCAGCCTGTAGCTCTGCTTGGGGTTGTTGCGCCCCAGGTGCAGGACCCGGCACTTGGCCTTGTTGAACTTCATACAGTTGGCCTCAGCCCATCGCTCCAGCCTATCCAGATCCTCCTGCAGAGAACATTCATAGAAGATATTCGTGGAACAGAAATCGACTTTTACTCGTGGTTCTCAAAATATGGGACCACTGCAGCCAGAAACCAGCCTGGTCTCCATGCCTTGTCTCCAGCCACATTAAACTGTAAAATGTATGGGCTTACTGGTTCCCACAGTTCCTCCTGAGGGTTAAGAGGGGAGCACGGTTTAAAAAGCCTAGAAATCACTGCAAAATCACAAGAGAGAACCCAGGAGTAAATGTGTAGTACAGTTAGCCCTTTAGCAAAAAATTACCTTTATGTGAAATGAGAAAATATAACAGTCCTCTGCTTTATAAATACATACAGGACCTCTTATTTTAAGAAAAATAATACAAAGAACTGAAAGGTCACTGAGTCTAATACTTATGTCTAATTCTTCACTTATTTTAGTGAGATCAGAAACTTCCTTGAGAAGAACTTTAACTAGGCTTACTCAATCAACACTGAGAAGGCGTGATCTTCACTGAAAGACTTAAAGACAACACCAAAATTGACTAATACTAATATTATACCATATTATAACTTTGTTTGAAAAGCCTCGTGTCACAGTGGCTGCCTAATAGCTTTTTTACTTCCTTGTCCTCTGATTCACAGATGCAATGTGAGTAAACAATAAAAATCAGTGAGTGTCTTGTACATAAAGGAAGGGCTGCTGTACAAAGTGTGGGGAACGTTAGAAGTAAAGCTGCAGAGACTTCTTTTTTTAATCTTAGCGCCTTACAAAGAATATAATCTACTGTTATCTTTTGACTTCTACATTTTGAATGTATGAGAAATAAACTAAATCAATATATTTTATAATTATCAGATAAAAATAGTATTGAATTTGCACTTTAAAAAAAAATACATTTGAAGAGACCTTGGCAGGCTAACAAACCAGGCTTTCCTGTGTTTTCTTGCTATTAATCAATTTTCCGTGAAAAAGAAAATGTTGTGGGAAATAATGGGGCAGTTTTCCCACGGGCTCTTTCAGTCCAGACAGAGAATGGCATCACTGTTTTTTTGTCTCCAGTACAATACCCTGCTATCCCATCAGCACAATTTTTTTGTATTATTATTACTACTATGGAGATCCTGAAAGGCAGGAATACGACATCCACAGGCTTTGCCAAGTGCAGCAGATTATGTACATGAATAGCTAACTGCACACCAGGGGGTATGATTTAGGTCAGATTTCTTATTTCATTCCAAAAGGTTATAGATTTTTACGCCATTCATTGTTTAATGCACCACACAGGTTACATCCATGCTTATATATAACATGAAGTATCTTTTCACAGATTTTTCCAGAAGTAATTTGTTTTCCTAGGCAATGAAGACTGGCTGAAGTTGATAGTCTGTAGCAAACTGCTATGAGAGTGCAACAAAGCACTATGAGTACTCAGAGCTAAAAAGGGGCAAAGAAAAAAGAATTAATTTAGTGGCAAATGAAGAACTGAAATCCTTTAGGATTATGATACAAAAAAACTTTCTGGTTCATCAACTGCTCAAAATGTAACTAAAAACAAACTCACAAAAGAAAAAAATACAATGTCATACGACTTTGAATACTGTGATTAATGAAAATGGTGATTCTCTTTCATTGCTTAAAGAGAAGACAAACGTACTATGAAGGTAGTCACATGAGTTTAGATAATTCCCCAACTTCGTTTGCACTAAGAGTGTCAGAGAAGAGAACCTTTTAAATGCTCTGTCTTTAAACCAGCATGCGCTGCTTCAAACACTAGGAGCCATACTAGATAGCGGTCTCTTTTGTTCTGCTTTTTTCTTTGACCCTGTTTTGTTAAATATTTTAATTTCTCAAAATATACAATAGCAATCATTTGAAATGTCTTTGCCCCAATTACCAAGTGACCTGGTAACCACTCCAATCCTAACAGTGGTGGCCTAATGTGCAAAACACGAAACAAGGACATGCCTTGAATAGTATGGATTTAATACCACTGTCTCTGCCCCTTAAAAGCTAAGATCTGTGTTAATGGATACAGAGCAGAAGGGCTAAACAGTTTAAAGCAAGAGATCCATACTTTCCCTGCATGCGGTATAGGACCTCCAATGATTCACTCTAAATAGTAACAAAGCAGAGTCCAGGGGATAGCTTTTTCCGTTAAATTCAACCCGAAAATATTCAAGTCATGCATTACAACAGGCTCGAAGATATGAAGACACATAGATCCATATATCCTCTATTACACTTATTTATATTTAATCATATTAGGCGGTTTTGTATCACTGCAGTATAACTCCCCATTGTTTGAACACAAAACCCACCATGTCTTTCTGCTGGACCAAAGTGAAAAATGAGGATAAATAAATGGGGAGCAAGATTTGGAATTACCACACCACAGAAGGAAGGAAAAAAGAATGAGGAACTAAAACCAGTTCTGTCTTAGGGAGAGAAGACAAAGAGAAGGGAAGACCAGTGAGGAGGGAGTGCAACATTAGTATCAGCAAGAAGGAAAAGAAATCTGAAAAGGAGAAGATATCAATGGAAACAAAAAGCTACATCCTTCAAAGATTGCCTGTGTTACTGTTTTCTGCTGAGTGGCAGTAAATGAACCTTCTTCCCCTACTTAATTACTCGATAAATACTCTAGGGCAAAACAGGGTCAGCCAGCAAGCACCTGGGGAAGATATAGTGTGGGACTGAACTGGGTCTGTAAGGACTTCAGGGAAGTTTGTACCTCAGGAGAATATACCCTAGTGTCTCCAGATCAGTCTGCCCGATCTGCAGGCATGGCAGCAGAGTTAAATATGAAAATAGAATAACATGTATTTTAAGATTAACAGCCAAGAATCAGGAGAGTCATCTGAGCAGCATTTAATCATCAGGTAACACAGGTATTAGCATGCAGGTCAAAGCAGCATTTACACAAAGCCTCATCCAAAAACTGTTAAATCAATGCATTAACTCTTTTTGACTTCAGTAAGAATTTGGAGATGCCTCATGGTCTTCAAACAACGTACATTGCTGTATCCTGGCATCACTCTGGAGGCAAGAACACCATAGCTCTGGCAGGTGGTGAGAGATGCCTTGTCTCTGTGAGATCTACACATCAGTCTGCTTCACATCTTCCTGAATCTTCTGCCATCTGCCTGGAAGTAGCCATTCCTCAGAGAAGCTGGCAAGATTATGCCACCTAAAATGAACAGTACTGGAGGAGCAGGCTCATGTATACTGTATAGTGCCTTATTTCGAGTGCTTGCAGATGGCCAAGTGAACAGCAGCTCCCAATGTCATGTTTGCCTAAAAAGCTAGCATGGTTTTAGATGGATAATTACCAAGTAGCAAAACGGACATATCGTCTATATGAGACTCAGACTGAGACAGTGTCTCCCTCAGGCTGCCATTGCAGATTTTCAGATGCTTTTTTTTTTCTCCTAGATTTTTCAAATTTTCTGTTTTTAAGCATGTCATTTCTGTATTACCATTCCTCCCTGCTTATATAGGTCAGCTGAGTGGAAGACCATACAATCACTCATCTGGAAAGCAAGCTCCCTTACAGATATATAAATGTGTGCTCACCTGTGTTGCTCAGATGAACTAAAATAAGCTCCACTGGCAAAAGCACAATTTTATTAATTCAAGATGCATCTGTACTAAGGGCACTTTGCCAGCACACTCCATCAGTATTCCTGCTGGAAAATGTCCCTTTTATATACACAGACTACATCTACAGTCATCGTGGTTTGCTTCATTTAAGGTTTTCTTAAATGAAAACATGAAAATATAAGAAGAGCATTGCACTGAGGCCATAATGTCTGGCTGTGGCTGCAGAAAGACTGAGACCATACCTCTGCAGATACAAATATCCCCATGCACCTCAATGGGGACTTTACTGTTTGTCCTCTCTAACTTCCCTGGAAATTAAAGCCCAGGGGTAGGACAGTAAGGATCTTGCATTTAAGATCCCACCGTCACCTCCAAGTAGCAGCTCACGTAGGTAGTAGACATGAGACTCTGAAAGATTCCTAATTACTATTTCTGTTGTTAGTCAAACCATGCCAAAGGAGCTCAACAATGCACTTGAAAAGTAGCACTAGTTAATAAGCCTGAGCAGTCCTAGAGAGAGACTGTGAACACATTTTAAATCTCTGTGAGAGGAAGTCAAGTCTGAGGAGCTGAAAGATTCCACCTAATTACTTGAATCATTTGTATAAATTGGCGAGGCTCTGAAAAACAGCACACATACTCTTTCTTTCTATAACCCCATCTTTTCCTAGTTTGCTCCCTTATCTCTTTCCCTCTCAGCCCAGTACACTGCAATGGTGAGACCTCTGCCACAGCACATTGCATCCAGCTGTATCCAGTATTCCCTTCCCTCTCTTCTTCCAGACTGGAAAGCTGATAGCAGCAAGGAAATTCTGGAAATCTGTCTTACCAAAGAAAAGAAGAAACAGCAAACTCGATCTACTACTTTCCTTGAAATCAAAGCAGCTCAGTTCTTGGTGCATCACTTAGAGTAGCTACGCTAAGGACAGCTGCTAAACCAAGCCTTTTATTTATGAGAGACAACATAAAAGGAACCAGGAAACTGACGCTGGAAAAACGCAAACTGGAAAAAAACAAATGCATTTCAATAATGAAAAAAAAAATGCTACTGAAAGGCACAAAGGACTGTAGCGCACTGTCCTTTCTTCTACAGAAAAAGCTGGAAGGTCAGCTTCTTAATTTGGGACCTGCAGGGTACAAAAAAGTATTTGCTTGAATGTCATTTGAGTAAACAGATTTCCAAATTCTCAATAATCACTGCTTGTGTAGGGTGTGGTTTACCACTGCTCCTTTAAGGAAGATTCTTCTCTTAAAGTGCGGATAAGAAGGCACTGCAGTTATTTTAGTTTTAGGGTAGACTAATGTGAGGCAGAGGTGTTTAAAGCTAGGAAAAATCTCGCTAACCCAACCGTAAACAATCTCTTGCACCGTCACTTATCTGGTGTAATGTGAGCCCCTCGGAAGTCTTTCAGGTATCAAGGAAGAGGATAGTAAATCACAATGCCCAGAACAGTCTGTGCACAGAGGAGGAGTGGGAGGTGCATTTTGTATTTTCATGGACTACAAATTGATGTTTCTAGGAAGACAACATGGAGCAGCTAATGATTATGACATTAAGCACTCCCAGGGACAAAGACCTGGGTGCAGCCCCAAGGCAGGGAATGAAGACAATCATGCTGAAGAAAGCCATTCTTGCTGAGAAACACTACATAGAAATTATAGAAGGAATTTTATCCACCCTCATGGTGGAGACTCCCACTAGAGATATCCTCTGAAGTGGAAAGCAGGTAGAAAGAGGAACTTAAGAAAATCAGAAAGCAAAACACAAAACTTCCTCCCATTAACGTAACAAGAACAAATGAAGCACTTTACCAAACCACATCAGTGGCAATAGCAGTGAAATTCCTCCCACAGGCTCTGATAACACTATCTATCAGGAGATAGATGCACGGTCCTGGGATTTGGATTTCCATTCTGAAACCAGATTTTGCAGCACCGTGCTTCCTAATATTTAGTGTAATTTCAGAGGTAATTCAATGGCCTCATGCAGAAACGAAGAGCTGACAAAACTCTATGTCAGGATAAATTACTAGGTGCAGTGCCAAAGCCACGTGCTGACTTCACATCAGGTCTTTCCATTTCATCCCCCATATAACAGCAGGTTACATTGCTCAGTCTGTTTAGGATCCTTATTTTTTATGTAGTTACAGCCGAAATTTTTACTTTTTGCCAATGCTAATATTGATGGAGAAACACACTTTGTTCTGGTCAATGAAACAAGGGCTTTGTCTAGGGAATATCTAGGGGCCTTATGCTATCTGCTGACCCAGAGGCATTCCTGGGGGGATGTGACTGTAATAACATCCTTTTGAAAATGTATTCCAAGCGCTAACAAAAAAAGGCCTCTCACCCTTTCAGGGAATTACCTTTGGAGCTGGAAACGATCTAATTCTCCATCTGCTGTCGTTGCGGACTTCGGCAAACCCTCTGTTGCTCACGCTGCGAAGAAAAAAAAAAAAAAAAAAAAGATGATATATATATGTGAAAAAAAAATAAAGATGGGAAACTTTTTTTTTGCCTCCCTCTTCTTTAACCTCTTCGGTGCTGAGGCACAGGCAGGGAGGTTAAAGCCTGCGGCTGCCCTCCGGGCAGGCTGGGGCTGGGGTCGGGGTGGGGACCGGGATCAGGACCAGGACCGGGATCAGGATCAGGACCAGGACCAGGACCGGGACCGGGATCAGGACCAGGACCGGGATCAGGACCAGGACCGGGACCGGGACCGGGACCGGGACCGGGACCGGGACCAGGACCAGGACCGGGGCCGGTGCAGGTGCGGGGGGCCGGAGCGGTGCCGGCGGCCCTCCCTGCCGCTGCTGCCCCGGGGGACGGGCGGAGCAGCCGCCCGGCCTCACCTCGCCCATCTCCCGCGGCGGGTGCCGGCCTGTCGGCACCCTGCGAGGAGGCAGCACCGAGGCTCGCCCGGCTCCCCCCGGCAGCCCCCGGCCGTGCCTCACCTCCGCCGGCCTCCCAAATGGCCGCTGCCTCCTTCTCCTCCTCCTCCGCGGAGCGCGGTGCCGCCCGCTCCCGCAGCAGGACCGCCGGCCGAATGTGCTGTCTCACGCTGGACAGGCTCCTCCCGAGCGCTGCCGCCTTCCTCCTCCCGCCTCCTCCTCCTCTTCCTCCTCCTGCGCGCCCCCGGCAGCGACACCCTCTGTCGTCGTCGCTGTCGTTGTCGTTGTCGTTGTCGCCGGCGCTCACAGCCGGCGGGGCCGGGCCGGGCCGGGCCGGGCGGGGCGGGGCGGCGGGGGCAGGTGGCGGCCCTGGGTGATGGCCCCCGGCCCGCCGCCAGCACCCGCCGGCCCCCCAGGTCCGGCGCCCCGTGGGTCGGGGGCTCGGGGCTTGCCCCGGGTCCCTCCTGGCCGTCAGCACCCGGCCCGCAGCTCCCCTCGGGTGTCACCCCCGCGTTGGTGCAGCCTGATGCACCGTGGCGGCCCGGCTGTCAGCCCTGCGATGGCTTCACCATTGTCCTCTCAAGAGTCTAAGCATCACCCCCACGGCTGCCTCAGTGTCCCCCACGCCTTCCTAGCCAGCAGCTCCACGCTGACCTAACCAGCAGCTCCACCACGGATTAGCCATCACCCTCAAAGCAGTCTAGATGTCAGCCCCCTAATCACTACCCCACAGCCACCTCAACATCATCTCTGTGGTGGCCTGGCCATCAGCGTGATCATAGCCTGGCCAGATGTTGTGGCAGCAGGGAGGTCCTGCCAAGGCCCTGTCCCTCTGGGGAGCCAAGGGGAGAGCTCCAGAGCAGCTGGGTGCTCCCCGTCTCTCACAGTTAGATGAGGGCATGGCTGACCAACAGTGGAGGTTTCCTTTTGGCCCTGTTTCCTCGCGGTGTTCCTGTGGGAACAGGGACCAGAAAGGAGGGCCATGCTCCTTCTAGCAGTACACCAGCTCCTCTCCCAGCACAGGTACGTCTGTCTCCTGGACCCAGCCTCTGTCTTCTCTTCCAACACACAAGTGTGTTGCCCCCACACGGCAGGAAAACACATACCCTTTGGTACTTGGACTGTTCTTTAAAAATATCCAGGACATATGTCTCACTGATATCTAGCCCTCTGTTCAGAGAAAGCAGCAAAGGTATCATTCTGAGATGTGTCCCTTAAGCCACATTTGGTTCATTTTGGTGGGAAGCACTAACTCCAGCCACTGTCATTCCAGGTCCAGGGCCTGTCCTGAGAATAGTGTGGTATATCGAGACCACCAAAAAACCATCAAGGATTCATATCGCATACAGTTCCTGTCAGACCCAGCTGGACTGCACCTGGCCAGGAAACAAAGAGCCCTGAAGAGAAACAACAGCATCTATTGAGGATGAAGACACAGTGATGAAATAATTGTTTCTCAATTTAATTGGAGTTGAAGCAGAAAAGATTCATTTCTTACTCTCCTGTAAAATTCCTTAAAGAGCAACATCTTCTACTTGTGCAGGCTGGGGCACATGGAAAAAGTCTGTGGTTTTAAATGCACGTTTTGAAACATTTCAAGTTCGGGGCAGTTTGCCACTCTTTCTGAAAATAAGGCCTTTTCAAAATCAGGTACTCAAAACTGAGCTGCAGAAAGTGCTGGTTGCTTTTGTAAGTGTTGGTCTTAGTTTCAGCTTTAGCATAAATCCCCTGGGATTTGTCTAGGTTTCTTTGGATTTGTGTCATTTGCAAATTCCATGCAAACTTAGCTGATTGATTTGAAGTGTTCATGACCGGTTTCTAAGAGGGTTTTGGGATCATTTAGTATTCCTGAATTGACAAATCAGATTTGCTTTCGATGATGCCAGATGGGGATTTACTATTGTTAACATGGTGTCTTACACATGGATTCTTATACAAAGATTCCTTGGAATCATATACATAAAACATGGTGTCATATACTATATCATGCCATCATACGGTAGGATGATATCTAGCATTTTTTGAACATGAAGGAGAGCAGTGTCTCTGTCCTCTTGCCTTTTGACTATAAAGGTCAAAAACCAACATTTTTGTAACAGTTTCTCAACTATTTCACACAAAGTAGCCACATATTTTAAATAACATTATTAAGTACTATTGACACACTGTAAATAAGTCTTTAAGGCTTGTTAAGTCCTACATTTTTGTTACAAAGTAATGGCATCTTATGTTTTGCCATAAGCTCACTTAGAAATTTGTTTAAAAATACTGTAAGAATCTGTCAAATGGGACACAATTTTGATATTTGCTAAAATTTGCAATATTTGCCAGGAGTGATCCACTGTTTTTAAAGTATAAAATGAAGAATCAAAATGGAAATGTCAAAGAAAAAATGAAAAACAAAACAAAACAAAAAAAAACCACACACACCACCAAAACTATTCATGAAACATAATGACAGATCTTGTCAAAAGCTTATTGAGTAATGGGGAACTGTATACAAAAGAGTTTGGAAAGAATGTCAGTGGCCAGGGCAGTATAAAAAATACACAACTTCTCTTCAAAATTGTCTACTGTGAGGAGATTTGGAGGTAAGCAAGTCTAGCTCTAAATTTTTAGTAGATGACCCCAGAATCTATGAACTTTGGGAACATGAGAAAAATATACAACCAGTCTTGTTAAAGAGTCCTCTAAAGGAATAACTAATTTCCCTACAAGCAATGCTCTCTTTTCTTTAACCTCATTCTCATGAGGTCTTCCCTAACCTTCCACAGCACAAGCTCTTGTCATTTCTGTGGATTTCTTGTTCTAGGGAGGTAAATTATATTGTTACTAATTTTACAAAAGAGGGATAAAATCTTTATTTAAAAAAAAAATCATTATGATCAGTAAAATCTTTTTAACAAAATTTCATGAAAAACACCCAGCCATTTCAGTTCGACACGGGATGTGTACTAATTTTACATTTTCCCATTAAACACAAATCCATAATATTATCCATCTCATTACATTCTGCCAGCAGGCGTTATGCAATTTTGTATCTGGCTTAATTACCAGGTGAATGTGCAGTAGGGCAAAGTTAAGATTATTTTCAAAACTTTAAATTTAAAGTTCTTGCTCTGTGAATTCAGAAGATAGTTATTTTAGCCTCAGATTGCATTATTAGATCAACAGAGGGCAAAACAGTTAGCAATTACTCACATCTGACAAGCTGCTTTCTCTCCAGCAGAGGTCAGTTGTACATATACACACAGCAATCATGGTGCCATCTGAAGAGAAACTGGAGATTAAGGGGAAATTTTGAGCTCATTGTATCCCATGGATTGTGTGGGGGAAAAAAAAAAAAAAAAGTCTATTGATAAAATTACAAAAATATGATATTTGCCTGTTTCTCCTCTTCTGTCTTACAGATGCACAAGTAAAATGTAGAGGTTTCTGTGGACATTAATAAGTGCAATATACTTGATTACTAGATTTGAGAAGTCCAAGGGAAAATGATTTGACGTAATTTCTTTTGGACGTTACTTTATATTGCATTGTTCACATGTAAGTTATTAGTGAAGATTGGTATAAGTTGCTCTGACAAACCAATAACCATTTATGATGCAACATGAGACAAATAATTATCAGTGCATTGTATTTTCCTGCCTTAGGCACCAGCAACTGCTACTTCACAAAGCACAATAAGAGAAAGTAACAGAAGTATGCAAACCCTCTTGGAAGTTTGTGCCACTGGAAGATTAAAAATTAATTTCAAAGCCGACATTTCTAAGACTTAATGGAAGCTGCACTACTTTTCAGACACTTTGCATGATAGAGCTCACCTGGGTTCTGCAAATAACAGAGGATGCTACAAAATGCTTTCCAGCTTTTCAAAGGCAGTGGATTAAACAAAGGATCAAAAGGCAGAATGAAAAAATCAAAGCAAGCTTCAGAAAAAATGTGGAATATCACTTCTGAAGTCAGGTTTATTGTTATGTCAGTAATGTCACTATAGGGCACTATTACACATGGCCTTAGAAATCTTTACTTCGCAGATGAAGCAGTTGTCGGTCTTGGAAGAAACACGAGTGGTTGGTTAGTTATGAAAAAGTTGTTTAAGCAGAAGGCACTGGAGAACTTTTCTTAACTGCTTGCTACAAACAGTTCTCTGGGCAGATCAATGAGTCCTGGGCTGAAGTTTCTGCAAACCAGCATAGTCTGAATATCCATAATAGATAGAAGTGTATGAACAAAGAATTTAAAGGTATCTGGCGCTCAGACACTTAATAATTCCTCTGCCAGTTGATTTGCTATTGGTAGATTGCCAGTTCCAAGATCTTTGCACAGATGCATGTTCAAAGATGAAAAAGCATTTAAGTATCTTATAAAGGACAAACTCTTTCTCAGAAAGGAATGACAAAAATAAGAGATGCAGTATACAAGTAGAAGGCAAAGGGGTTCTCTGGCAAATGGGTGAGTTCGACATGGGTCCAGACATGGGTTACTTTTCAAAGACCTTGCAACTGAGTGCTTTTAGAAACAATGATTTTTGTGTCAGACTTTTCTAAGCCTCTTTTCCTGTTTTGTTCTTCACTTTCGTACAATGCTGTCACCAAAGAGATCAATTAGAAGGTCAGGTAACAATAGTTTCAGCAAGGTTTTGTGAGAGCATTGGTACATTGCTGGGACACAAAGAAGACATGCGGTACTGGTTTCAGGATTTACAAATCAGCCTGACCGCAGTGGCCAACAAAATACCTTTGGTGCCTAGGGTAGGAGTAGCAAGGCTGCAACAGTTCATTTTATTTTTGTAGCTGTTCAGCCAACAGGAAAGGAAATGAAGGAGGACTAAGAACACAGTGACACTTGCAGGAGAGGAAAACGTGTCTGCGCTCAGATAGAGCAGCATTTGACGCAAATGCATGTATGAAATGTTTTTTCAGAAAGCCACAGCTCCATCCCCATTGCCCATGCAACTAGCACTCTGCAGCCCTGATTTCTCTTCAGACAGGTTCACCTCACCTTGGAAGCTCTCCCAGCTTTTTTGGCCTGTGGAGATACAAAGCTGAAGGGAGGATAATGTATGGCCCAATGTAGGACTCCACCAAGGAACCTTTTTATGGGTCAAGAGAAAGAGAAATATCATTGTGCCCTTCTTTCCATCCTGCTTTCAAAAAATAAAACCACTAGCTGCATTTACAATATTAACCGTACATTATGGTTGAAGTACATTCTCTTATATGAGACTAAATTCTTCTGTCAGTCTACCTATATAATAGTTAGTAGATTAAAGTGTCAACTGTGATTGGAAAAGCTTGGTGAACTGTAGTATAAACGTTACGTGATAATAAGCAGTAAGTAAAACAGCAAATAGCTGGAAGTTAGACGTACATTTCTGCAAATTAATGAATCAAACCTCAGCAGAGTAACACCAAGCAGTATGACTCTGAATTAAACCTGGCTCTCAAGGTTGAATTCATCCTATGGAATCCTACTCCTTCCATAAAAGGTAACCATCATTATCCAAGAAATACTCCTTTTTGTGTCTCCTCGAAACTCAACAGTACTGCACATCTGAAATAGGAATCATGGGCATGAGTTCATGTTTGAGACTCTGCCCGTTCAAACACAGCATTACCCAGCTTCTGTTTTCACACTTTTAACTGAGGAAGGAAAATGGCATGCAAGGAAGAAAGCCTTTGGAAATTTTGTTACTGCCTTTGAAAATAATCGTGCTTGCCATATAATGCAATTCATTGATTTTATTTGAAAAGGTTCAGTGTGCTGGGAAGAGTTTGGAAACACAGCTGCAAAGCAGGCATTTTGGGAAGGAACTGGATGGTTCTGCAAGCCACTTCCCTGAGCTTCCTGCCAGTGGAACTCAGTGGCCTGCAGAGGACTTCAGGTTTGAAGGGTTTTACAGTGTTTTGTTACTGCTTTGGGCCCCTCGCTACAGGAAGGACATGGACGTGCTCGAGCGAGTCCAGAGAAGGGCGACCAAGCTGGTGAGGGGTCTGGAGAACAAGTCTTACGAGGAGCGGCTGAGGGAGCTGGGCTTGTTCAGCCTGGAGAAGAGGAGGCTCAGGGGCGACCTTATCGCTCTCTATGGGTACCTTAAAGGAGGCTGTAGCGAGGTGGGGGTTGGTCTGTTCTCCCACGTGCCTGGTGACAGGACGAGGGGGAATGGGTGAAAGTTGCGCCAGGGGAGTTTTAGGTTGGATGTTAGGAAGTACTTCTTTACTGAAAGGGTTATTAAGCATTGGAACGGGCTGCCCAGGGAGGTGGTGGAGTCGCCATCCCTGGAGGTCTTTAAAAGACGTTTAGATGTAGAGCTTAGCGATATGGTTTAGTGGAGTACTTAGTGTTAGGTCGGAGGTTGGACTCGATGATCTTGAGGTCTCTTCCAACCTAGAAATCTGTGTCTGTGTCTGTGTCTGTGTCTGCTTGTGTCTGAACTACTGAGGAAGCTGCAAAAGAAGAGCTGCAGAGCTCTGTATATAGGGCCTGGAAGAGAAATAGGCTTGGAGTGGGACTGGATGAGTGGTTTGGGAGACATATACTGAATTACTGTCTTTTAAACAAACAAACAAACAAATAAACAAACAAAAGACCCTACTAAATAGGTGACTCCATTTGGGTCTGTGTCAAGTTCCTGATGACTCAAGAACTTGGTCAAAGGGAGCAAAAGAAGCGGCTGAATTTACAGAAGCACTGGCAGCTTAGACATCTTTACAGTAGTTAGCTTCTTTTTGCAAAATCCTGTCTAATTTCCCCATACCACCTTTGGTTTAAAACCCAGTCCTTTGTGTTTGATTAAAACCAACAACAAACATCAAAGGATGGTACATTTCTTTATACGATTCCAGAGACCTACTAAATATCAACTTGAAGCTTAGCTTTACCACCCAAAGGTAAATTCTGTGGCACATATAAGGTGTTACATGAATTTAACACATCATGAAGATGTATTAAAATGTATGAAACTAGATAAGTGGTGTTTTTGACAACAAATTGAAACTTGTGGCAAATTATTCATATGACTGAAAGAAGCAGAAATGCATTCTGGAGAGAAGATCCTTAAAAAAGGTGTTTCTCTAAAATGTCTCTGTGAAATGCTCCTTATTTTCCATACTTCTGGTGAAGAAAGGCATCTTTGCTGGCCTATCCACTATGCTCTGATCATGAATCGGATTTACTAGTTGGTGTAAACTAATAGGAAATTGTATCCTTATATCCCATCTACAGAGACAACAATGATAGGGGCTATTATAGTGGTTATGTGGATTTTTTTAGACCAGGCTATCAATATTTTAGTGCATGACAGAAGTTTTCAAGCAGTGTCCTAGCTCTGAGTTTATGCTGTATGCAGCATGAATGCATAGTCTTATATGTATAGCTCTTCTCATACATATCCACTGCTTCTCGACAAGTAAGCCTGTGTTTTTTGCTCTCTCTCTTGTTTTTCCTAACTGGAAGTCTCCTGATGAGGATAAGCAGCTATGCTTGCCTGGAGGCCTGGATGGCACTCACAGAGGGAAGATGAAAGCAGCAGTGAAATATAACAGCTTAATCTTCTTAAAAGCGGATGGGTGATAAAACAGTTCTGGGGTGGAGCTTGTTTCACTGCTTTGAATTGCTGCTTGGTTAAGGGAATTTAATGTTGCCGTGTGTGAGCGTGATTATTTCTGCATTGCTTCTGATCCCAAATAGCTGTCAGTATCTAGAGTTGTAGATATTTTTTTTCTTATTTAAATCTAAAAATAAATAGTGGAGGAGCTGGGGAAAATTGTTCCTGAATGTGATGAGCTTTCAGACACAGTAACCATCTTAGTAGGGAAGCCTGAGGGAGAAGATACGGCAGCACAGGGTGTTCCACCGAGACAGTGCAAATTAAAATTCAGCAGACAAGTGGCCTTCATACCCAGCTCTTTGGAAAATCAGATCACTTATGCATTTCAGTACAGAATTAGGCAGCTGCCTCCATGTAGCCAAAATTAATAGGCTATCTGTCCTCACTTCATGCCTGAGCAGAGAGCAGCAGGTCAGCGGCATAAAGAAGGTAAGGTGATTTGGGATCTCTCATATTGAAGGACACTGAGAGCATGACTTGTGACTGAAAGTAGGCAGGCTTCTAGTGCCATTTCAGACATTGCAGTGCGTGACAGTGATTCATCTTGACTACTTCCCCACAATTTTATCACACATCCATCTCCCGTGTTGAGATGTCTGTGCTAGGTGGGCAGTTTGATTCAGACATTTTTGGCTTGAGGCAAGCCTATGCCGTTCTCATGTATATGCAACTGGCACGTCTCCTCTAATCCATCCCCTGTGATGTAGGCATTTCATGCCCAGTGCCATTTTCAAGGGCTGCCCGCCTGCTGTCTTCATGCATAATGTAACTATGTCTGCACCAAAAGGGCATCTCTAGAATGAGGTGCCTGGGGCAAGAGTGGTGGTGATGGAGGAAGCCTTTCCTTAGGATGGAGGGGCTGGCAGGAGTTGCAGCAGCTGAGATGGTGGTCACTCCAGGGGTAGTTCTCAGAATAAATGACAGCAATCACAGCAAGGCCATTCTCTGAGCAGTGAAGGGAGAGATAGTCATGGTCAAAGATGAAGCTGCTGTGATGTCAAGTTGAAGCATCCCTCTAGCACAGCCCAAGTGGTGTCAAGACAGTCACAGAAGGAGAAAAGAAACCATGTCCATGTATCCACACAAGAAAAAGGAGATATCTGGAGCACATTTGTCATCTTCAGAAGACAGCGCAAAATATGAGATGCTGATTGAGAAGCTAAGACCAAGGTCATCTTTAAAGAAGAGTTCCCTTTGCTGGAAAGCTGCTTGCTGGGAGGAGGGATGGGCTACAGTGGAAATGAGGGAGAGGGTGGGAGTGCTAGGGAGGTGAGGGTCTGTGTATATAAGTCTATTACCTCAGATGGTTACAAGGTGGCCAGATCCTGTGATGGCCAAATTATGTAAGTGTCCATCCCCAGACCATATTCCCACACAGCTTGTGAGACAACGGTCTGTGCAGAGAAAGAGAAAATGTACAGTCTGGTTGTATTAAATTACTTGTTCCTAGCAGAACGGACCGAGTCCCTGACTGCTGCAATGCAGTCACAGCCCAGGCTGCTCTCTGTGATGCAGGCAGAGCAGAGCAGAGCACCAGGTAGGTGCTGTAGTAGGAAACCGACGGACCCACGCTCCCTGCTGGGCTGTGTAAGCACACTGTAGTGAACGTGACAACCCCCAAACTGTCTGTTTGTGATGCCCGATGTGGAGGAGGAAAGGGAGTTCTTGCCAGAGTTATGTCATCTCAGAGGCCCCACACCACACCGTCTTCCTCCTAGAAAGGGTTGTTTCCTCATGGAGTAGGCAAAAGGCACGCTTTGGAGCAGAAAGACAAACACTGATTTTGTATGCGTATGCTGTTTGACCTGCTTAGAGCAGGGCTATTCAGCATCACCCACCAGGGCTGGAGCAGAGCTACCATGGGCCTAACTGGCTGTGTGGTGCCACGACCGGACTTGTTGCCCATGAAATTTTGTGTGCCAGCAAGGAAACTTGTCAGTGTTGTCCTAATGCTGTTGTGTTACTCACCCAAGGTACCTCACTGTGAGCCCACCCTACCCCAGCCATTCCCGAGACAAGGTGCTTCTTCTTGCTCCTCATGGAAGCAGCACAGTGATGTGGCTGAGGTGTGGGAATGCACAAGAGGCTGTCCCTGAAAGTGCTGCTGCCCTTCATCCATGCAGTGCTGCTGGCATCGCCTGGACCTTGTGTTACATGGGGGTCTCATTCGTTGGGGAACAGCATGGGCTTCCAAGGCCTTTTTGCAGAGGGAGAGCTATGGTATGGGGATGAAAGGGGTGCTGGAGCAGTGCACAACTCCATCTGCCACCTTTGGTGCCTCCAGGCTTCCCTCTGAATGAGCAGAGGAGCAGGATACCTGCTGCATGACTGAGTTCAGGCCTCAGCTTTGGGAGACACTGGTGGCCTAAATGTGGATGACATCTTTTAGTCAGATGGGCTGCACATCAACGATGTCTGCCTGTTGTAAAAGATGATGGAAACGCACGTCATGCGAGGTTCACTTCTAGCCACGTCAGTTCTCACAGCCTGCTGCTGCGTAGTTGTAGCTGATGGCAAGGCAGAGGTCTTACTGCAGCTTCAGGACCACGTATTTCAGAGAGTGCCCATGATGTGCCAGCAGTTCACATCTCAGCAATCCTTCCCCTTTCTATGTCAGCGGCTAGCATTGCCTCTTCTTCCTGGGGCTGCCCCTGCTGTGCAGAGCTTTCTCTAACACCTGATTCTACACAATTGCCTGTCAGCTGCCTGCGGCCCAAATGTGCTGCCTGCATCTTGCTTGCTGTCTCATGACTTCCCAGCAGTGCAGCTGACTGCTCTGGCACATGTTGTTAATGCCTCTCCAAAAGCATCCAGGAGTAGTAACTCATTAGCAGGAATGAGTGTTTGAAAATGAACTGTCAGGCTTTGCAGTGCAGTACACATGTAAAGTCCTTCTCACCAGCAGCAGCTTTTATTCATGTCCTATTAATACAAGTACACCAAGGCAAAATGATGATAACATGGAATCACGAAGTATTGTATCATACAGGAAAAAGAAACAAACAAACAAAAAAACAAACAAACAAACAAAAAGATCATATAAAGGTCTGGAAAGGCACAGCTGATGTTACACTGTAAATTATTACAATGAGGGACTTCTGTGTTTGTAACCACTAATTAGGGTAGATAGTTTTATAAAGGTATGCTGCTTTTCCTCACATCCTCTAAAAATATCCGTGTGGTATTACTGTAAAGCAGACATAGAGTTAACAGAAAAGTAAATATCTGCAAAAAATATCAAACTGTGTGAGAAGAACCATTACCTATGTGTCACACTCTATGCTAGGAAGATGAATCTATCTCACCCCAGCATGGTTTTCTCACCATGACTACGACAAAAACAAAACCACTTCTGTATGTGTCTAGATAATATACAGTCATCTTTCTCCCATCAATAAAAATCTCTTTTGGGGGGATGACCAGATACTCTCTTTCCACTGGTTCTTCCTCTATATGTGTTTTCTTTATGACTATCCTAAAGAAAGACAGCTAATATTCTGCCTTATTAATACAGGTTTTATATTATATCTTCCCTGTTTACCTAAAGAATGTTTTTTCTATGTATAAACAGGAAACATCATTTCAATTAATTTCAATGCATACTGAGACAGTTCTGTTCTTTCATAATGTATTTTTTTATTTTTATGGGTTTTCTTCATATTTTATTTGGGAAGTATTCTACCCGTGTCCCAAAAACTCTGGTAGACTGAAACAGACTGCAAAAAGTTTCAGTGAGCAACGTGGGACATGTAAGAGTGCAACACTGCAGTGACAAGACCACAAGGGCCTATGATTGTGTGCAGGAGCCAATGCTGATCATACTGAAGTCAGTGCCAAAATCCTCCTTGCTCAGAGACCATATAATGTGCATTGTGAAAAGCTTCAAACCAGAGAGATATATAGCATTACTGTCTAAGTGTCACGTCGAAGGAGAAGCTTTTGCATTACATCCCACTGTCACTCCACAGAATTTATTTCAGACCATCACCCTGCTTGAAGACCGGCTGAGACAGGTACAAAGTGACTCTCAAGCTGTGAGATCAGTCTGGCATGGCCATTCATATAGCAAGCATTTGGGGCCTACTTTAGCAGATCATTAGGCTGGATACCTGGATGCCTGTTTTGGGTTCTGCTACCCAAAGCTTCAGCCTCTCTCAGGCCCTGTAGAGATGCCCCATCTAAACCTTCTTTTGCAAGTGCTTTTGCTACCCCACTGAACTGTACATTTTCATAATCATCATTCTCTTCAGATAAGTCAGGATCAATCAAGTCAGTCGTGGCTGATGGTTGGAAGCAGTTGGATGCTCACTCTCCAAAGTGTTTGGGATCTTTCAGAAAGTGAGCTGTGCTCCACAATGCCAGCCCCTGAAAAGCCAGCATCTCACCCAGTTGATGATCCTGCTGTCCATCACCCAAACCATGGATTCTGACCCTGTGTACTTAAATTATGAACACTTCTTTAGTCAGTGCTCATATATCTTCTATTATGGTAATTCTTATGGGAGATTGTTTCACTACATTTTGCGTCATTAACCACCATATTTTTCAGGAAGATATCATGGGTGGATGGCAGGGTATAGGTGTATTTCGGAGTAGAGCATATACGTGATATAACAGTGACTGGAACAGTTAACATTCATTTTTTATTTTTTGTCCATTTAAATTCTTGTTTAAGCACTGAGGTTTATGTCTAATTAAGGAGATAAGAAAACCATCCCTAAGTGACTTATTACAAAAACAGTGAAACACTAATTTTGTCTCCTTACTCACCTCTGTATTTGGTATTTGTTCAAGTACCAGTGTTTTGAGGTGTCTTATACGCTGCTAGTAAAATACAGTTATTCAGTGTTCTTGATCTTCCTATTTATTCAAGCTTCTCATAGCACATAAGAATTAATGTGTTCATAAAGAACACATAAAGGCTCTGACATTGATTGATGCTTGCTCTTCTTTTACTACAGAGAGGTTTTAACACATAAAAAAAGAAACAAGTGTGAGGAAAGATTAGAAGGGTGAGAATTATCACGAAGGGAGTATCATTGACTTAATTACTGCTATCCAGTGATTTATTGCCACTAGGTGGCAGAGCAACAATTCACTCCGCAACGGCTACAGGTTAGCTGGCTTAAATTCCTGCTGCCCATCTTCAAGGATTTAGTGATAATATTGTCTACTGCCTTTCACTTCTCAGTGAAGGCCTTTAAAACTGTAGTGGAACTGTCAATGATCCTACAGGTAATGGTACACTTGTTAATGTCGGTCGTACTTGGGAAGTCCTATGAAGTGCTGCAGATGCTCTTTGAGAGGTCCTGTTTTGAAGACTACATAACGGTGCACTTAGTTCTGCCACTGCGGCAACCACGGTGAGGGGACCACAAATTACAGAAATATCAAGAAAGTATAAAATCAAGGGGAGAGCAGTGGATATTGTCTACCCAGACCGCAGTAAGTTCTTTGACACTCTCTCCCATAAGATCCTCATAGAGAAGCTGATGAATTATGGGCTGGATAAGCAGGAAGCAAGGTGGACTGAAAGCTGGCTGAAGAACTGGGCTGAGAGGGTGGTGATCAGTGGCGTGAAGTCTATCTGGAGGCCAGTAACCAGCAGTGTACCCCAGGGTCAGTACTGGGCCCAGTCCTGTTCAACATCTTCCTCAGTGATCTTGAAGATGGGGCAGCACGTACCCTCAGCGAGTCTGCAGATGGCACAAGGCTGGGAGGAGTGTGGATACACCAGAGGGTTGCGCTGCCATCCAGAGAGGCCTGGACAGGCTGGAGAAATGGGCTGGTAGGAACCTCGTGCAGTTCAACCAGGAGAAGTGCAGAGTCCTGCACCTGGGGAAGAACCGCCCCAGGCACCAGGACGTGCTGGATGTGCCTGGCTGTAAAGCAAAAAAGATGTGGGGGTGCTGATGGACACCAAGCTGAACATGAGCCTATTTTGACAAAAGGCCTATCTATTTCTTTAGCAAAACAGAAGTGAAGAACATAATGTATACACCAGAGATTATATGATGTGGTGCTGCTGCCATAAACATCTTATTTGAGATTATCTCCTAGATTCTCTATACTTCTTCAAAAGCAAGTAGTGTCTGTTCATAATGAATGCCGAATGTCTCCCCTAAAAATTTCCCGTTTATTTTAATGTATGTAAGTAATCTGACTGGGTGGAAAAGTCAGGACTACCTACTGCACAGCAGACAAGTGATCTTCCTAGTGAGTAAAAGGATGTAAAGTTTCCTGTAACTTTAGAACTTAAGAGCTGGTTTCTAAGAGAAGGGTATTTAACAATTTATTATCATTATTATATTGAAGATGTTACTGTCCAATTTTTATCCTGTATATTGAATCTGTTATGCAGTGTGATTTATTCTGTTAACACCACTCACTCGCATGGATTTGGCAGTCCTTTGAAGAGGATCCACAGAACTACCCCAGATTCCTCTACCTAATCATGTGAGGGTCAACACCTCTTTGACTGTGGGTGAAGGGACTTGCATCTGAACCCCTTCTACTGTATTTTTAATATTATGTGGGCTGTAGCTAACATGTGTCCTGTTTTATTTTAAATCATTACTGCCACCATCAGAAACATGAGCTGACCTGCAACTAATAAGGGAAACACTGGGCAAAATGTCCAGGAAGAAGAAAGATTCTTTCACTGGAATTTGAAATAAAATCACCTGCAAATTACAGCCTCTCCACACCCCGCAGAGCTGTCTGGTGTTCGTATCTAATAATGATATGATATGATATATGATATGATGTTTTTTGTTTATCTTGTGACACAGTGCAAGAATGTAAAAGGCAGAAAAATAGAAAAATAAGGGACTGTTAAAGCAGCTTGAAGACTTTTCCTGAAAAAAATGTTATTTCTGCTCAGAAATTTGTAATTATAATTCAAAGAAAAAAAAAAAAAAGATATTTAGTGAACACCAAAGGACGCTCCAATGACCAAATATAAACACTGAAAACAAATAAAGACAAGAAATGGAAATCAGAGTCTTAAGTGTGGCTAGAAGCAAACAGGCAAAATAAAGTATCAGCAGAATAAGAGAAAAACATGTCAGGATCTCAGCAAGCGACAGCCTTGGGCTCACATGATTCCACACGGGCATATCTAACCCAGGCCCGGTTTGCTGTCATGATATCCTGCACCGCCACAAAAGTCTGGGTATGTGACGTCTTGAGGAACATGAACCAGAATTCATCTACTGTAATTATATCTGTTTCAAAAAGTTTTCCTCTCTATACAAAATAACAATGTATTTTTTTTCCAAAATTTTGCTTCTTCTCCATTTATTAAAATACAATAACTTCAGGAGTTAGCCAAATTCCAAGTTCTCTCTCTGATTATTTACCAAGAATGGCTACAACATACATTCTTTTAACAGCCACATAAATCAGAGTACACAACAAGATTTTCCACATTTCATGAGTAAACTCTAGTTAAAAGCACTTAGCAGGAGCTTAGTTTTGTGGGAGCAAACAAGCCATTTTATTCTGCAGCAGCTTTGCTAACAGATATTTTCACTGTGCCTAAAACTGGAGTTCCAATGGAGTCTGATTGCTCAGTGTAAGCCTGAAAGAAGGATTAGTTTTCCACTTAAGATGCTTTAAGTTGCACTCCTAGAAACTTGGGCATATGAAATGCATTTGTCAGTTTTAAAAACATTTCTTTCCATTTAAGCATAAGGTACACAGAGACTTTGTGGCAATACTGCCCCCTGTTAATTGCTTAGCTCGTATCAGTTGAAACAAAGGAATAGGCCTTCAGTTAGTGACAGCTGGTACAGCTTTGAACATTTTAGATTGAAAATGTATAGAATAATTTCAGAAGAACAATATTATTTTCATTTTCAGTTCAGTAACATTTCCCCACAAAATGTTACAGAATTTCACTCTGTTAAGAGAGAAAACAGGTATAACTTGATCACAGGTCTAGATTAGGTTTGACAATGACTTGTTTTGAATCCTAAATGCATAATCTATTTGTGTGCACCTGGTTCATGTTTTCCCTTGCCATCTCTGCACAGATGCAGAAACACAAATTGAGCTGCATGTGGATGCTGTGACATGTATGCACACCAAGCTCTCAGCCAAATGCAGATGGATTAGGACTGCTTCTGTCCAAGGTGGGAAAAGAGTCCGGGGTTATGGAGATGCTGACCCTGTCCCAGTGAGAAAAACAATGCATCTTCAAGGATTTCAGACACAGGGAGGGGGAGAGCTCCATGGAATAGTAAATAACATTTTATATTTTACTGTGTTCACTTGCAGGGTGATATAGCATGCTGTCTCCTAGGGTAAAATAGGAATGCCATACAGTTTTGTTGCTGCATAGTTTTCCTAAATAGGCTGTTTTTAAAGGATCAGCACCTATAACTGCCATGCTACTGACAGAAGCTGATTTGTCTGAGCTGTGTTTCTCTGTTTCATACTGTTCTTAAACTAAATGTTTTCCATGTATGTGAGCTAGTAGCTTTGGGTTTATGTCAAGCAGCAGATGTAATCCAGGCTCTAATGATGTCTATATTTAGCTCAAATGCTAACAGCCTGGTTGTGTGGAAACTAGATAATAATATACTATTATGCTCATTGTCCTAGCCACATTGAATCTTTAGTGCAGAATTGCAGTGAAGTCCCTTGCAGAACTAGGGTCAGTTCTCACCAATAACCTGCCAGGCAAAGGAGGCTCTGGGAGCTTAATTCTTACAGAAAGTTGATATCTTCAAAAATCTTACTGATCTCAGAACGTCCTCACCTTTTAGCAGCACAGAACTGGAGCAAGAGAAACCATCCTGTTACATCAGAGGATGTTGCTCATAACCCACAGTGGCTGATAGTAGCTCAAAAATTTATAGTTTTTGTTTTGTTTTTGTTATGTTATTCTGTCTTTTATTCTGTCAGGTGCTGTCAGTTATGTTACATTATATTATATTCATATAATCAAGCCTACCAATCTGTTTTGCAAAAATCACCAGAAATACGATGTTTACCCAGGTAGATCAAATCTGACCACATCTATGAAGATAAGTCACTTCTAGCTAGTCATCTTCCTTTCATGACACAAAAACCTTTCATCGTAAAGCTTTCCAGATCAGGAAGATAGTCTGTTTCTCTGCCCACTAGAAGAATATGGCACAACAGAAGAGCCAATCACAAACAGTGCATAAAGGTTGCCAAGTTTTTGAGAGTTGATTTACTGGGTTGGCTGCTTTGGGGTTGACTGCTTGGGGGTTCTTTGGAGAAGTGAAATATAGTGAAACATTTCTAAGTGCTCAATAAAATCAATAATATTTGGGGGGAAGGAGGGGGAGAAATGGCTAAAACTTTCAGAGAGGAATGTAAACTTTCTGTGAAAGTTGTGATCAGACAGGCTGGCAGTCACCAGTTTGAAATACTAACGCTTCTTGGAAACATTAGGCTTGTAAACTAGCCCCTCTATCCGTCTGATATGGGCGAACAGGTTGCATATGAACACTTTTCCTTCCATAGCAGTATTTTTCTTCCATTTCACCGACTACAACATTACTCTTAATAGGTGATGGTAAATTTCATCTGAAAGTCAAGGTTCAGAAAAGGTCTGGAACTGCTGCAGAGTGAATGCACATAGGTGGCAGCACTGCCTCACCCTGCGGGTTACATTGCCGCTCACCCTCAGCAGCATCTGTGCAGGCAACCTTTCACACAGATATTTTTTATTCCGAAACTACAGGCAGGGAAGAACCATAAAACATGCTCCGCCGTGAGACAATCAAGGATTCTTCATGGAAGGAAGTGAAACAAAAGCTATAAAAATGCATTTCAAATAATGTTCTCTGACATTCTAGAAATATTTTTGTAAGTAGAAGGGAAAATGAGTAAAAGTAAAAATCATTCTTTCACCTCCTTCTATTTTAACTGTTTCTGGAAAAAGAAACAAAAATAAAATAAATGAAAAATATTTCTTAAGCTCTGGAAGGTTTTGAATTTTAAGATTTATTCAAAAGTATCTTGGTCATTATACCTCTACTGTTCAATTTATAGAAATTATCGTATCAAGAGGATGTTTAGGTCACTGATACTATAGGACAATAGAGAAAAGAAAAAGATGGAATAAGGTAAAAGTACAAGGGAGGTTAAACAAAACCCCAAAATGTAAGGAAGAACACATATTGGAGACTATTTCCATTTCTTCTTTCATTTCCTCATTTCCTTTCTTCCACTCAATTATTTTTTCATTACCATTACTTCCTTTTTTTCTTTTTTTTTTTTTTCTTTCCCTACAGGCATTCTCCCTTCTATCCTTCCAACCTTTAAAATGAAATGGAGCCCACAGGTACATACCTTTCATTTCATGTTTGCTGTCAGAATTGAAGGCAGAAGTTAATGCACAATTCATATATTGTCAATATGTATTTAAAAGAAAACTTGTTTCATAGACATGTTATTTTCAGGGACAAATCCATCATTTACAAAGCAGGTCAGAAGCTTCTCTGTAACAATAACTGGATGATCAGATGATCATCTTTAAACAAGGAAAAGATAGGATGGAAGGTATGCACTCATGCAACCAGTGAAAGGAAGTAAAATAAACAGGCAATATGTCCAAGAGGTACACTGTAACAGCAAGCACTGGAAGAGCTGATGGAGCAGATTAAATTAGAATTTCTGAACAGTAATAAGAACAGAAATTCTCTAATTTGTCTTTTAATATAAGGAAACAGACTGTATTCAATGTTCTCAGCAAAGTGAGTAGTAAAACAGCTTTTATGTCAGTCAGTCCTTGACATGGAAGCTCTGCCCTTCCAGCTACCTTGGAACTAAAAACTGTGATTTAATGAAAGACTTGACCCAAAAAGTTGGACAATACATGGGGACCACACAACAAGTGCCAGTACTAACTTTATGCCTGGAAGCATTGTGAGGTGCTCCTCTGAACAGAACTTGCTATAATTCATTAATTAAATTTGGATTATGGACTGCTGGCTTTGAAAAGGTATATAACAGACCATGGGAGTGGGGAGAGAAGTGTGTTTCAGAGGAAGATGCAGGACATGAGTTGTGCAAACAATGCTCTTTGAAATTCTCCTGCCATCCTATCAACATGACTTTCAGTACTATAGGATTAGGGTCCTTTCACAGAAGTTTGCCCTTCCAGAAGACTCTTCTGTCATCAGAGCCTTCCTCAAAACAGTGCACTCCATGGACTGATTTTCAGGACTATAAATTCCCATTAAGCCTGTCAGTTTGATGCAGGCTTACAGCAAAAAACAGCCTTAGGATGTTTTTTTGACAATGCCACCCTCAGAAATCTCAATATACAAAATATGTTGTTGTTAGGTTTTGAAGTATTAAAAAAAAAAAGTTGCAGAAAAGGAACTCAGGTGTTCCATGTTGCTTCATACTCAAGCCATCATAAAGAAGATGCCACCTCACTGATAATTCTAGAAGGAAGCCCTTTGGCTTAGATGTTATTTTCAGTAATGGTGGGCATTCATAATCCCATTTTGAATCCAAAGCACCGCTTTCAACATACTTTGTGACTAAAGTTTTCACTGAAATCAGTCATAAACCATTGGTCTGTTTGGATATCAACCTTCATCTGCACTCCAAAGTACATAGGCCATACTAAACCACTCTGGGTCTAACATAAACCTGAAAACACAAACATAAATCTGAAATAGTCCTTGAAGTAAAAAGAGCAAAGTGACCAGTACCCACAACAAAATGAAACACGAGCTGAGCATGTACACTAAAATGTCACCTAAGTGCACTGTCAACAACACAGCAGTCAATGTCCATGAAGATCATACAGGACACAGCAGTCTCTAGGTTCTTTCATTTCTCCTTTCATTCTTCCTTTCCTTAACAGTAACTCTAATTCTACCGCCACTGTCTGCCCCAAAATAAAGCACAGGACGTTGGTTCTGAACACAGTGCTGAACAGTGCCCACAGGCAGTGAGGGCTGGGACTGGGGATTTAGCGTCCACCTCAGACCCACCACCCTTGCTTGCTCCTCAGTCCAACTCAATCCTAATCTTTTCAGATTAGGAAACTCTGACACAGATATTCATATAAAACATTCCCACAATGCCTCCCAAGCCCAGCCCTTACTTCAGGCTCCTCTGAATCCTGTCTCCACTGCTGAGCAGAGTTCTCCCACTCCTCATCCGCTGTGCCAAAGGGTAAGCATCTACATGCAGTTGTCTTCAAAACAACTTCCCTATTTTTTTTCCCTATTGAAAAAGCATGAGGTCTTCCATTCAGGTGTCCTCCTGGCCTCTGTTGACACCAACTCTCATAATCTCCCAGGGTTCATTACCAAGCCAGCAAAAAGAGGGGATCATCTATGTTTCATTCTCGCAACCCTGCATGCTCCCTTCTAAATTGACCTCAAGGAGGCATGGCCCAGCTGAAGCTCACCTCAAGGATGGGTGCTTGGCCCCCTCCAGGAACAGCTCACAGCCTTAGCCCTACAGGTCCTCTCATGGCACCCAATAAATGAGGCTTCTCCACTCTCGTTTGACCTTTATTCACATGCAAAGCCACTCTGTTGCCAACTAGCCACGTAGTCAAACAGAAATTACTTATTTCTCCATGGTTCCCTCTTATCGTGGCCTGCCTCCTCCTGGCACTATGAGATAGCCCAGAGCCAACAGTTCTGGCCTCTGATACTCTTCCTTGTCAGCTCCCATTCAGTTTTCTGTCTCTGCAGTGGACTAGGTTGGGAGTGAGTTAGGACTAGAATTCCAAAAATGATAAATGGAAAAGTCCAGATTTGTGGTGATGCTTATAGGGTTCCCAGGCCTGGGGGGATGGCTGGACTGAGAAATGATCAAGGATGTATTGGATTCCCTACAGTCACAAAGCATATACATATACGGTAGTGTCTCCAGCCTACCTCTGACATCTGGGGGAAGGATGAAATGTATACATGTCTGTGCCACATATGGGGCCACAGTGGGAAAGAGCAGAGGGGGAATCTTCACATACAGTTTGATAGTCACAAAAGTGCTGGCTCCTACTTTTACAATCAATACTTCAGGATGAACATTTGGTGGCTGCAAAGGCTAAATAGACACGGAAATAGGCTTGATGTGTTGGTAGCTCATTGGTAAGGAGCCCCAGCATTTCTCTGTTCCTAAGCTTTGTCTCCTCTCCCTTTCCTTTAATCTTCTGTAAAAGGCAGACAGACCATTTCCCAGAGTCAGGCTTTGTGACAATCTGCTCAGACTCCTTGTTTTTTTCCTTCTGGAAATCCTTCAGCTTCTGATAATTTTAGATATCATTCTACAATGAGAGATATCTCCATTGACTTGGATCTTCAGACTGGATGTCTGCAGACAGTAGCAAATAGTAATTTTCAGCTTTTCTCTCCAGGTGTTGACTAACTGGGCAGAAAGCTCACAACCTTGATTTGGGAGTTAACACAAAAGGCCAGACAAGGGTGTGAAAAACTTTCAAAGAATTTTCTGTACCTTAAAGATAGAGACTGTTGCTATAGGACACACAATTTCTGGAATTCTTTGACGGGCCATATGAACAGAGATTTCTTGTGATTTTGCCATATTTCACAAGTCATGCTGTCTGGATTCAGGTGGTCTGCCTCTGTTTGTTTGCTGATTACCCAGTTTCAGAGTTCAAGGTGAAGCAGGCAACAGAATTACATCTGTAAAATGTCTAAGTCTAAACAACTGTTCAACACTGAGGCACGGGGAAAAATAGTCTTGTTAAAGTCAATAGCAAGTGCATCTACACAAAGTCTAGAGGGAATAAGGAAAGTTAAGATGTTTTAACCTCTTTTACTGTTCTCATTAAGAACAGTACAGGAGGCTTGTGTCCCTTGCTAGGAATAAAGTGTGCAGCACTTAGAATCCACATTTCATCTGTGGACTATTTATTTTGAGTATGGGTCTTAAATTCACTTTCTCTTCCAGTTCCTCTCACTCCCTAACACCAAAAAAAAAAAAAAAAAAAAAAAAAAAGCCAGCAAGACCAGGTCTTCTCAACCATTAGCTATGAGGTGCTAAAGGCTAATAGCAACAGTTAATCAGAGCCCATTATATCACGGTGATGTGGATCCTAAAAGAGCCTTGACAGGACCATTAGATGGAATATCTGTCCTGGAAGGAGTCCACACTGTATGGACATAACTGGGTTGGTTTAATGAAGGTTTCTAACATGTCATACCTGGGAAGCTCACAAGAGCTATCCAACAGAACACTATGGCCATGGTCCCAACAGTTGGCTGAAAAGGGAGGCTCACTTCACTGCAATCCTACATAAAGCAAAATTCGGTGTGTTATAGATTTCCGTGCAGAGCTGCATCCTATCTTTCTAATTTCTTTCTACTTAATACAAGGTACCTGGAGAAGAGACAGGTAACACAGCTGTGGCATTCAGCAGTTCAAGGGTTATGTGTCCATTGCTTCCCTCCTGGATCTGAGTGCACTCAGATGGTGGTGCTCATCCTCCTCTCCTGCCCCCTGGGTCCTGGAAACAGATCCCCTTGGTTGTCTGTCCCAGTCAAGACACTTGTACCTCTTTCGTCCAACAGTCCACACCCAATGGTGAACATAAAATCCTCACAGCATTTTAAACAACAAAGTATTTCTTACCTTAGCCAGAAGGAACAAAGAATGGGGGGTTTCAAAGGGGTTTCAAAACAAGAACATGGATGTCTGTCTTACTCTTTTTTGCTGTAGATATGGCTTAGGTCACTGCTTTCCTCAAGACTGACAGTCCTAAGAAAAGAATTTTCAACTCATTGAATTATTCTATGTGTGATATAGGAAGCTGAACAAGAGGCAAATTAGACTCCAAAATATTTTTCTGAACATGGTTAAAACAATGAAAAAAATTTAAAAATGCCTCTTATCTTAGAGGCATTTGATCCAGTTCCCACTGAAGAGTACAGGTGAAATAACTAGAAACATTTAGCTGAATGTAGTGGACTTTGGACTAGGACCTCATTCAGAGTCATTCACACACTGTCTGGTAACTGGAAATAACACATAAACAGCTTCCCTGTCGCTGAGATGTTAACCCATCATTTCAGGGATGTCCCGGTGATGCCTCCTCTCTGATAACTCACACTGCAATGTCTCTGCATCATACATAATGCTATTCACAGCCGGCAAGATTTCACGCCACCCTGATGAAAATCATACACTTTGCTCATAAGCGAACACGTCAGTTATTATCTGAACTCTGCCTGGTACAGAACATTACAGCAGGCTCTTCAGCAATGCAGCAGATAGTGAGCACATCAAGCCTGTCCTTTGCTGTAAACAACTTTCCTTTAACCTATTTTCAGACACACAGCTGTCAGGTCCACAAGTACTTAAAAAAGCATTTGAAAGTCTGGGTTGAACATTGTTAGTGACAGCTCAGTTTCACTCATAGCATAGAATAAATCGGTTCTACAAGCATAAAAACTTTCTTTTAGGTGAAAGCAAGGCTATGTAGCACAACAGTTGGGATCAGACGTTCCATATATTCCTCTTGGAAATGGAAAACACAACATTTTGGCCATGCTGTAAACTGTATATCAGGTGTGAAATTCATTTTTGAAAATGTACGGATGAGTAACTTTCCTAAAGGAAAGAATTGGAAGAATAAGGCAATGATATATTACAAACACTGGTCCCGTTGTTCAGTGTACTTCCAGAAAACATTTGTTGAAATGAAAAGAGTAGGATAGGACAGGACAGAAACAGGATAGGAGCTGTGGAAAAAATAACCCAACTGACATGATTGCAAGGAAATTGTTATGGGGCTATTTAAATCAAGAAAGGTGATGCTTTCCTGGCTCTGGCCTGGACCCTCCACCAGTTCCCAGCACCTAGCACATACAGGCAGTGTCTGGGTCATGGGACATATCCAAAGGCATGCTACTGCATTTTTGGTCCCTTATCAAGATGCTGAGTGACACACTTAAAATGCCACCCTCATAACGCTGTGGTAACTGGCATGCTGACAGCAGAACTGTGAGAGAAGCTCCTGAGGGGAGTCCAAAGGTCACCTGCATAGCTGATGCATCTGCAAAGCTACCTGCTATATACTGATGGAGTACCAGGAACTATCCTGCTGAAGCATTGACCATGTCCTGCAAGCTGATCAATGCAAGTATAAATTTGGCAACGCTGACAGGTGTTTAGATTACGTTAATACAAGCAGTAAACAAAAAGCACCCATAAAGATGTTCAAAAGTAGAAAAGATAGCGAGGCACACAGTTCTTATCGTGGCGCTTAAAAAAGAGCAGGAGAAAAAGCTTTGGACAGTCTGCATCTGTGCCCTCATCCATTTCTTTGAAATGCTGGAATGTGTTTCTTTACACTGGAGGAGAAAGGTAATGGTGGAGGCAGCGGAGGGATGGAAATAACCTGGAGTGATTTGTGTTCAGATGAGGGTGCCATGACTCCCTTGAACAGGAGCATTTAGTCTCTAAGGTATATAAATAACATCCTTAGAAAACTGCAAGTTGCGGGTTGTAGCCTTGTTTTATTTGGCTGTCCTAACTTTTAACTGGGGTTCAATAGATCCAATCTTTCAATTTCAGACCATTAAAGAGAAAAATAAATAGAAGCTGTAATTTTTTTTTCTTGACTACCTCATGATCTTTTCAGCACATAAAGGTCACCTACAGCAGATATCAATAATCACACTCTTTACAGTTGCCTTAAAGTTCATCATTTTAGTGAACCACTTCACAGGTTACTAAACCAAACCAAATTACTGCTCAGCGAGAGTGAATTGGTGCCTTTCCTATATAATTTTATATGTTCCCTCTGGGTCTTCTCTACTCCAAGGTCTTCAAGCATTTGGCACAAGATTTGAAACATGAACTGACTATAAAGGGCTAGAATTATCTGGATGTTTCAAAAGTACAATTTTAGATAGATTTCTCCAGGAATGGTTAAACCTGGAACATACCCCCTTTTTACTTGAAAGAGAAAACTCTGGGAGTCAAAGTGCTGTAATCCATCTGTCTGTGTGACTTGGGGCAGAAATTTTTCCCACATTTTCAAAAGTACAATGAAATTCAGGATGTTGGTCAGACTTAGCACCTAATTTTCCAAGGCTAAATGGGTTCACAAATCTGACCCAAGTCTCTCAGAGTTGCAGAGTCTCATGGTCTTTAGTAGGCAGCCACAACGGAGTCACACAAATTACAGACTGCTTTTCAAAATGCAGCCCACCATGAGTTGTTCTCATGGAAAATGTGGATAACATTTCCATACACTCTATTTCACAAGAAAAGTAAAAAATGTAATGAACGTTTGACTAAGGCTTTTTGTTTGTTTGTTCGTTTAATGGAAAATGTGATAGAGTGTTTCTATTAGTTTACTTTTACAAAATCTGATTGTTTCCAAGGCCTCAAAGAAGGTCATCTCCAATAAAATCACATCCCAATTAGGATTCTTGAATCCATCAAGGATTCTACGTTTGGATTTAATACCTACAACTAAAAGATGTTAAGTTTCCATGTATGAGAAGAGATTCACATATACATCACTATATGTGCATATTCTCTTCTAGGACAGCCTAAAATACCTGTAGAATTAAATGCAGATATACTTCTGCCCTTCAGTGTCACAACACCCATGCAATAGCAGTGCATCTTACTCAGATGATTACTTTGTTCTGGCTGGAGCTACATCTGCATTTTTTGATAAATTAATTTTCACTGTTCCTTAAGCTTCAGGATATAAAGAGCTGCAAACAAGGAACAGGTTTTTGGGCTTCCACAACAGCAGCAGAGGGAAGACTGGTGTTCCAGCAGTGAACCCAGGGGAAGCACTGTCCTCCCTTTCAGTTGCTGAAAGCTAGCAAGACCTCTGGTGCTGTTCACCAAGTTTTTTCTTGGCTAGTTTATCATCCAGCAGTTTCAAGTAGATTTATTGATTGATTTGATTATTAAAATGTCATAACTTCTCTCCAATGCTGAATGAATCAGAGTGTAAGCTTACATTTCTTTCTAGGAATGAAGAAATCCCCAAGTATTCAAACCTACTTAAGTAAGTATTAATAATGACTAGCTGTGAAATGGAAGGCTTGACAATTCACACATCAACAGCAGTAGTGTGACTGTATGAAGGGAAATTATAATGTTTCCTATCAGGTGTAAGTAGAGATCTTGAACATTTCAAATAAATCTATTTTTGTGCACTGAAAACCTATATTGTTATCAATGCATCTTTTCCCATTTAAATTCATAATTCAATTGGTCTCACAGGAGAGAAAGACATTTCTCACCTCTGTTTCACAGACTGTGTCCTACTGCTAGTAGGACTAGCATATTTTAACATACTGCTCTTATATGTTAATTTTTTCCAAAGAAGGCTTTGTGAAACCAACGCCTGAAAATGTGTCGTTGATTTCATTATTTGTATTGATGTATTAGTTTCCGAATAGGAGGGAATCAAGATTTGTACCTGTGCATATTTTGAACATTTTTAAAACAGTTGAACATGCCAATTAAAAACCCACTTTCGTCTTTCAGTGTTTTTGAATGTCTAGGGGTCTTTTCCCATACAGAAACTAAATGACATATGTTTGTGAATGCTTGCATAGAAACATCACCACCACAGTACGCATTTAGCATACTGGTGTCATTTAAACCAGCAAAATGAAGAAAAATTAAACTACTATGTCATTTTATGTCACTTTACATGTATTGAATTCCCGGAAACCAAATACTAGCATAGCTCTCATTATTTTATTTTTCATTTCATTGACTATTGGATGAGCACTACATTGAAAATTTAATTTGAAAACGCCAATGTGGGCAGAGTAATAAAGGATATTAAAGGAATTACAACAAGAATAAAACATACTAATACTGCATAGTGAAGCTCTGTGTATTTTGCTAGAGTCTAGTACACCATGAGATTAAAACAATCCCACAGCTAATGGAAAGCTTCTCTTGTTTAGGCTTTCTTAATGTTCCAGTAATGTTGCTGTCAATGATTTACCCATAATTAGATACCTGTTAGTCATATGACACACAAACTTTGCAGTACTATTTCAGAACAAATGGCAAACAATCTTAATTGTGTTGTGCAACATTTTTTTACCGTCCTGTTTCTTTACCAGGACTCTTAACACACAAACTTCATTTTCATATTTAACCGCAGCTATTATGATGTAGCCTGAGGCTATGCATTTCATCAGATAAGAAAAATTTCATTAGCTTACTGTGTGGATACCTTCTATCGAGTGTAGTATAGAAATTCAATCTTTGAATATCTGCAAGTTCACACTTCAGTAATAACACTCACAATGTTGCAAACAGGAAACAAACTTCCTTTGGGTAACCTGAAACACGAGAAGCAAGCAGCATTCCAGTAATACCCATGAACTCACATCTCTTGGGAAAGGATGGCCAGATAATAACACAGCAAGTCCTCTTCTAGATGATGTCTCTCATCTTATCTCAGTACTTCCTGGACTACATTTCTCATTCGGGTTCCTATGTTGGACATTAAAAGAAAATAAATTCTTACAGATCTGATGAAAGGGACGCAGAGAGGCAACAACTGCGGAAACAGAATGCTTTCTAAGATCAGCCTCTGACAAAATAACCCGGAATAATGGTTCAAAGCTATCATTCAGAGTAGAAATTCAAGCCATTGCATCGGCTTCACCAAGTGTCCTGCTGCAGACAAGAGTATCAAGGGCAGCAGATATAAAAGAATTGGCAAAAACATCTCATCTTCACCCAGAGTGGCTCAAGCTGAAAAGGAAAAACAGAGTGTGTGCCGGTACAAAGCCCAAGACTAGCGTAAGGGTTACAGGTGAAGGTAGAGCTCCTTATGGTGTGGTGCTCTTAAAATGTGTAATCCAAAATTTTTAAACTGAAGTATTTGGTTTTACTAAATAATAATTTGTTTTCTAATTCTGCTGAAACATATTTGGGGCTTAAAAGTTATATTCCCCTTCTATCATTCACTTTTTCTGACTTTGCTCACACTGTCCACCTTTCCCCAGGAGCTCTTCTTCAGGGCAGGGCTGTTCAGAGTAAAGGCAGCCTCAGCCCAGACCAGCAGCTGTCCTGATGGTGCCTTTCCTTCTTTTTTTCCTTTCTTCATCAGCAGCTCTCATAGATGATGGCACATGTTCTTCCACAGGAACTGCTAAGGTAGCCAGCTGGGGCTAGAGAAGGACATTTTTTGTCTAACTACATACTTTAGGTCATCCCCAGCCCACCTGACAATTCACCTGTCTTCCCTCTGCAGAGGGGTTCTTGGCTGAAGGTCGCTATTCTCTCACCAAGTCAGCAGCCTCCTGAATTCAACGTGCCCTAGTAACAAGCTTTTCAGCATAAATACTTGGAATGAGTCATGTTTTATTGCTGTTTGTGTCCTGGACTTTTTCCTGGAGGTACAGCTACACTCCAAAATTGTTTTCTCCCTCTTTTTGCTATGCTTACCCTCACTTTGAAACACCTACAGCTCATCGCATGCGAGTCTCTAGCTACGTTTTCCAAATGCTAATTTGGAAAATCCGCTGCCCTTCCCCCTGATTTTGAAGCAGTGAACACAACGTTTCAGACACGAATGACGACCAGAAGTCAGGGTGTCTCCCACATGGGGCCGCCCAGCTGCCACGGGCGTGCTGAAGGCTGTTTACAGCTGCGGGCAGGCTGCCTGCCAGCGCCGCGGGAGGAAAGCGATCCAGCTACTGTACTCTTGACTTTTGGGAGATATGAGGTGGCGCAAGCGCCAGAGCACCACGACCTTTCCCTCACTGAACTCTGCGGCAGGGCCTGGCCCATCAGCCTGTTTGTGTGCCGCGGCGCAAACTTTCACCTACTTCTGCTATTTCGGTCGGGCCGGGAGCCCTCGGCAGCTCCTGGCGGCCGATAGAAGGACGAGAACAGGAAGATATGACCCTTGTTTGCGGGGCTATTTCTGACTTTTTTTCCACCCGGTGGAATGCATAAATATTTAGAACACAAACGTGTTGCCGGATTAAAGTATCAATCCCATCGTGTAAGTGCAGGGGGGGGAGCCCTTTGCCCGCGGTGCTGCTGGAAATTTCGCGGAGTGCTGAGGTACAACTCACACCCTTCAGTCACTAGACCATTGCTTCCATTTACATTCAAAACTTCCTAGTGGTACTGTTAGTTTCCACCCTGACATACCGCTCACGCTGGGTCATTGTTTACCCTTACTTACAAATGCGGACCTGGAAGCTGTCTCCGTCCCTAGAAGATGTGGGGAGGTTCCTCTGGTTCCCTAAGGGGAAGAACTTCAGCGTTGCCTGTTGACCCGTTTGGCCAACCAGCCCTCCTAACCACTGGCCCATTGCAGCCAAATCTGAACAGATAATTGCCTTCCCACTAACTGTGCAAACTGGCAGAGGGTTTAGGGAGGAGGGATTCACATTTTGGTCCACATTGAGGAAGAGGCAGGAGAAACTCATCCAAAACTCATTCCGCTAAATAGCAGCAACCCCACCAGCTGTCGTCACACATATCCTGGCTGGTCAGGAGAGGTGTCACCCCAGCACAGCACGTTGTGCTTCTAGCACTTGTTGGCAGCTTGGTTAGGGAGAAGAGCCTTAAATTTGTGTCACCCCAGAGGAAAAGGTAAGGTAAAAACAGCCAAGAGACCTTCTATCAGACACCAGCAGCACAGCCACTTGTCACGTATCCTGGCTTGCCAGGAACACTGCTCTGACCTAAGTGCAGCACGTTGTGTCTCCGGCACCCGGATGGCATACGGAAAATAGAGGAGGGACACAGCTGATTGCAACGGATGGCATTTAGGGGACAAATGGACAGGAATCCACGCGTCAATCATTTGACTGGTCTGGACCTCGCTGTTGTGCTAAAAAAGCAGTGTTCACATTGCTCCATTTCCTTTAGGATAGTCAGCAAAACTGGCTAGGCTGTGACTGAGTGATGGAGAGCATTATTATTGCCTTTCAAAACATGCCCCAGGGCAGTTCAGAAGAAGAGAAACAAAATATTAAAATAGCAGAAATTAGACCATATCCAATGAATGCTGCAGTTAGAATCTGACACTGTTCCTCACTCGCAAAATGCTGTTCCCTGACACCAGCACTTATAGCTGTCACGTGCACAGAGGCTTCATGAGGAGAGGGAAATGGTGGTTTAGGGAGGACAGAAAGTGAGAACAAACAGTACTTTAGCTGGGACAGATGGCAGAGTTATTTGAACTGGTTCAACTTTCACAGCCTAGTCTTCTTGACATGCAGCTTGGCTGAAAATGAATCCCCATATAGTGTTATCTTCACACATAAAACTTAGCTTTCTTGGCCAATACTCAAGCAATTGTGTCACGAATGTATTATTTCTGTTTACATGAGTGAAAAGTTGTATTGCTCAGAAGCTACTGCAATGTATGACCTATCATATACAGTGAGAAGCAAATTTGCATTATGAAGGAGACACACTTCTTCCAGAGTAATAAAGCTCTGTTAGTTGTTGGGCTGCTGGTATATAACATTCTTGTAGAAGTTTGTTTTGTTTTGAAAAGCTTCTAAGTTTTGAGTTACTGGAGCCTTGCCCTTTCACTAATTGAGGAAGGCAACGTTTCCTATATTTCCTGCAACTACAGTTGTACTGTTTGTTACGAGCTAAACTGAGCATGCAAGATTTTTGTTCATCCCTTATGGCATTTAACTACCACAAAAACTATGAGAATTATTCTGAGAATAATTATTCTGAGAATAATTATAATTATTTCTAATATACGTTCTTCTATTCAGAATAGAGAGCGTAGTAAGTCTACTCACAAAGGTAATTCAAGTTACTTATACTAACCAGGGTCACAAGCCAGTAAATTAAAATAAAGTATCTCAATAGGAACAGAAGCAGTGACCTTATAAATTAGAATAACTACCTAGTGTAGAGGATTTTCTTAACTTAGATTTCATTGCAAAATGTTAATCCTGAGATTCTTGCTTTGCCTTCATTAGTAGCTTTAGGAAAAACCTAAAGCAAAAAAAGGGCTGTCATACCCATGCTCCATAATTAAAACAACTTTGTGGGATATTTTCACTTCAAGAGTCATCTGGAACTTGCAGGCAAGCAAAGTTAAACCAGTCAAAAGCAAACCCCATCATCCTTTCCCAGATTTTCAACTTCAGGCAAACACAAGAAAAATCAGAAAGGTTATATTTGCTATCATTAGGTGTCTTTATTTTGCTTTATTTCACATTTCATATGCCAACATTCTACCGCTGTGGTAAAACCTGATCTATCTGTTGGATCAATAACAGAGCAATTACCCTATGGGGAGCGATAAAATAATAAAACAGCGAGTACTAGGGAAGTAGAACACTAGGCAGGGATAATAGATGTAATGACTAGGAAGACAAAAACGAGATAAAGCTTCAAAAACATATCCAGTGATAAGCTAAAGTGTTTTCCACTGCGTATTAAAGTATGTGGATTTCTTTTTAGGAATGTGTCTTGCTTCCCATGAAAAAGCATACATATTTGTGTATATGTATACAAACATGCATACAGCACTGTCTATAAACATATATATTACAATTGGACTGGTAAGTTATATGTATGTATTAAAGCTAGATTATTTTGTATTGTTGTTTTATCGTTACATAGTCCTGCTGTTAATGATAGAGATTCGGGATGTCAGGAACTCCTCTGCTGAAAGTTACGCTGTGCAAACTCTGTCTTTGGTGACGTAGACCCAACAGCCTGGGAAAATCCCAGGCAATGTTGGACTTCAGGTTCTCTTTCCACTAAAGAGGAAAGTTGTTAAGACTTTTCCCAGCTCATCTGTGACTCTGGAAGATAAGCTAATAGTGAGAGAGTGGTTCAGCCGATCAATTATTAGGTCAGCTCTAGAAAGAGTAAGTAAGGGTCACTTGGCGATTTGCAGCCAGTGTGTCACCGAAGCAGCTGTCTGGAGGTATTTGGTCACTGCTAACCCGGGTCATGGCGATGACCTACATGTCAAACTGTGTGCTTAGGATCTACTTTTGCTCCCTCTGTGCTTCAGTGTACTCTCCACACAGAGCCGGGACTTTTAACAACCGCAGTACCCCCTGCATTTAGTGCACCGAAGGAGCCTGCACACCTCTCGGTGGCTCCCCGTTTGGTTATTCCCTCCACCAGCGTGCCCTCAGGGCCGGCAGCAGGGCAGCACCCCGCGGCCCGCTGCCCCTCGGGGGCCTCCCGGAGCCTCCCCGGCCGTGCCCCGGCCCCACACACCCAAGGTCAGCGGCCGGGGCTCGGTGCCAGGGGCCGGGGAGCCCCGCCAGCGGCCGTCACGAGCCGCCCGTGAGGGGATGTCCCGTCATGGGCAGCGGGGCCGGGCCTGCCGGAACCCCGCCCGCCGCGGGCTCTACTTAGGGGCGGCACCGCAGCCGCTCGCCACAGGGTAGGTACAGCCCGACCGATCCCAACCGAGCGATTCCAAAAGATCCCCAGCGATCCCGAGCGACCCCTCGCAGCGATGAAGGCGGCCCGCATCGCCCTGCGCAGCGCGGCCCCCCTGGCGGGGGCGGCCGGAGGCAGCGCCAGCCGAGGCAGCAGCAGCCGGCTGCCGCGGGAGGTGGAGCAGTTCTCCCGCTTCTCCCCCTCGCCGCTCTCCATCAAGCAGCTGCTGGACTTCGGTGAGAGCCCCGGAGCCGCTCCGAGCTCACCCTGGGGCCGGGGGGGTGGGTGGCTGGGTGGCCGGCTGGGTGGCCGGGCGGGTGGCAGCGGTGGCGGGGGTGAGGGGAGGCGCCGCCACCGCTCTCCTCAGGCGCCCTCCGAGGGCTCCGCGCCGGTTGCCAGGCGATGCCGGCCCGCGTCAGCGCCGGAGCTGGGCTGCGGCTCTATTCTGGGGCCCTTAATGGGATTTGGGGGCGGGGGGACGACAGCAGCGAGGTCGGCTGACGGATGTTTTCGTGCCGAGCGGCACGCGTTGTCCGGGAGGAGGCGTGCGGCTTGTCCCGGCCGAGCGAACAGCCTGTACCCGGCTCCCGTTTCCCTGCTGGCAGCCGCCGAGCCTGCTCTCACGCGGCGCTGTCCTGAAGGAGCCCGTGTTTACAGGGCTGCAGCGGCTCTCCCGGATTACAAAGTCCCGCTGTCAAAATGGGAAACCTACAAACATGCCTCCCGGGGATGGGCAGTGTCCTGCTGTGCTGCAAGCCCACACGCAGGAGATCTGGCTAGTAGTAGCATGATGATTGCAAAGGATTGTAGTCTTCAAGTCTGCAGAAAGACAACAATTTATACTTGTGATTTCTTTTTTTCCCCCAACACAAAACATTTTCTTTGGTTGGATTTGTTTTGTAGGCTCAACTAATGGATGCGAGAGAACTTCTTTTGCCTTTCTGAGACAAGAACTTCCCGTGAGGTTTGCAAACATACTGAGGGAAATCGATCTTCTTCCCGACAAATTGCTAAGCACACCATCAGTCCAGTTAGTAAAAAGCTGGTAAGTAAGAACTGCTTGAATAGAATATAGGGCCTATAGAATAACACAACTCCAACAACTTTGTTGTCATAGACTATTTTGAATAACAGAAGACAGTAACAAAATAAACTAGAAATGCAGTTCATTCATCAAAGCTTAATTGCAAGCTGTTCTACACTTGAGTGGCATGCTAAAATTAAATTGAAAACCCAATATGGTCATGTTGTTGTTTTTAAAACATCTCTTAACAGTTTAAAGCTTGCTGTTAGAACAAAACTCTCTCCACTTTTCAAGAAGTGAGAAGACAGTGCTCTCTTCTCACATAACATGCACAGACCCTCGGAGTTACATGGAAGTGGAAGAGCTGGCTATATTCTTCTTTGGGTCTCTCACTGATGGAATTGCTAGCAGAACTTCTGTAGCAAATTGCCTTGGCCCATGCAGCTTAGAATTCAGTTAACATTCACTTTGTGGTTGACAGAGTGATTGGATCTGATTTAACCTTGCTCTACTGACACAACTGCAGCACTTGCAAAGAAGGCTGATGCAAAGGGCAAAAGCATTAGAGTAAGATTCAGAAACGTTCTTAATCTGGCAAACTACAGTTGTGCCTTTGCAATATGCGTCAAGGCTGTCAGACATCAGCAAAGAGGCTCAAGTGCTTAGCTTGTGACAAAGCTGATTAGACTTGGAAAAACTTTTGCTCAGGTGGCTTCCATTATTACTTATTATTTGGATCTTCTTTTGAAATGCCCCTCTTCTCTAAAACTGTAAGAGGAGTCAATGTTAAAGTGATATTTTAAATTCTTGTGTGGGAGGCAGGCATGAGAAGACTTGCATGACTTCTACAGTTCAGGCAGAAGTGACTGTGTTTCCATGCTTAGGTGGAACTTTGATACTTCAAAGATATTTCAGACTCTTAGCTGACTTGTTAAGAGTAATAACTTGGACAATACTAAGTATCTTTTCTGTTCCTAGACTAATGAAATATCCTATTCATTTGATTTTATTTTTTTAATAGGTACATCCAGAGTCTACTGGAGCTGGTTGAGTTCCATCAAAAAAGCCCAGATGACCAGAAAGTATTATCTGAGTAAGTTATACATTTGTTTCATTGAGCTTTCAATCATATACTCTACTTTTCATATGATCACTGTTCTGAACTGAATTCGGTAACTTCGCATGAATTGCTGAGCATCTCACAAACAATATGTTGAGCAATACTGCACATAAATGACCTTTGGCAGCTTGGTTTTAAGGGTGTAGTGCCTCCTGAACTGCCATGACAAAGATCAATAAAAAATGTACTTGATGTCATGTCCCTGCTTCTTTCCAAGATATCAGCTAGGGGTCATCTTAACTCCCTGCATTCTCCTGCTTAAACTCTTATGCATGAGGAAGCAGGCAATGAATTTGACATGAGTAATGATTACGCTGTTTATATTAAAAATATCCTATTTCTGGTGTAGGTCAATGTAGGTCAATTTAAAAATACAGTCTATTTTTCATTCTTTTAACATTAAGGCTACTTTACTTATCTGTGTTACTGGATTAGATAATGACTTTTGTACACAGCTTGCCTTCATGTAGTCTTAAAACAATGTTCTAATGAGATTTTTTTTACTTAGCTTTATAGATACATTAATTAGAGTCCGAAACAGACATCATGATGTGGTCCCTACGATGGCACAAGGAGTAATTGAATACAAAGATATGTTTAAAGTAGACCCTGTCACCAATCAAAACATTCAGTATTTCTTGGATCGTTTTTATATGAGCCGTATTTCCACACGGATGCTAATGAACCAACACAGTAAGTAGAAATTCTTATCTGAGGAAAAACTTCATAGAATCATAGAATGGTTTGGGTTGGAAGGGACCTTAAAGATCAGCTAGTTCCAACCCACTGCCTTCAACTTAGTGAAAAACATTTTAATGCAAATGTTTCTTAGAACTGTTGGAGATCTGCCTCAGATAACTGATGCTGAAAAGTTAAAGTGTATGACTTAAAGTAATGAGAGAATTTATTTTTTGACTACAGCCTAATTGTAGTAAGTTGTATGGAAAATGCAGGGATCTCCTTTACATCTGAAAAGCCTTTAGCTCTACACAAATGCTAACATAGTGCTATCTATGCCTTTTTAGATTTTAAAAAGGCTATCTACTGCCAGCAAACCATCTTATGTGACTACATGCTAATAATATAATTAATATAAACTTAATTTTCAAATAGTACAGTATTTGTAACTAAATACAATATTTGCTTTCATCCAAAACAGCCCTTCTTTTTGATGATAAATCCAGCTCAGGGCACCCAAGGCACATTGGAAGTATTGATCCTTGCTGTGATGTTGTTGAAGTAGTGAATGGTAAGTGTTCTGATACCATAATTTCTCTGTGATCAGTATTTATCTGCTTGCAGGCAGATTGGGTAGCCAGAAAGTGTTATAGGACGCTGACTGTTTCTTGTTGAAATAGCTGAAAGCAGTCTATCAAAACATGAGTTTTTGTAGGACAGAATTTAAAATACAAAGCAGCAGTAAAAAAATGTTTGAATAAGGCCTAGTAAGTAACAGATGAGGAAGGAATTAAAACTCTGGTGTTGAAATCAGCATTACTTACTCTTAATCCATACCCCAGATGCATCTGTTTTACAGAATCACCAAATAGTGCTGAAGACTTCCCCATACTGCTGTAATTGCCTATTTAGTCTCAGTTTCAGTGCACACAGTGTAGGTGCAACATTATCATCCCCTGTGAAGTCTGTGTCATGTTAGCAGCTATTGTGGTTAGAAATTGTATCTTGCTATGCATTGGTATAAAGCTCTACAGTATTTAATACTTCATTTCATGTATTTTAAATATTTCAGATGCTTTTGAAAGTTCCAAGATGCTATGTGACCAATATTACTTAACGTCTCCAGAACTGAAACTTAATCAAGTGAACGGTAAGATGAGGGCTTTTATGTCTGTCTTCCTGTTGTAGTCAAATCGCTGTGTTTACTGAATCAAAACGCTCCCACTTCTATAGCCATGATGGTACATACCAGTTAATTTCTCATGTGGTGGTTCCTCTTCCTTTTGTTATAAGTGCCTCATTTAATCTACTGGGTTTGAACTCAGATGTCGCTGTATCTCCAACACTACATGTCCTGAGGTGGTATTTACAAATTTGAGATAAGGAAGACTAGGCTGTAATAGCAAAATAAGTGGCTAGAGAGGAGTTCTACTCAGGTGGAAAAGTGAGTCTACTGACTGAGAAACATTGGTTCTAGTCTAAGCTGCCTGCATGTTTCTGATCTTGGGCAGTCTTCTTAACCTCTAAAACCAGGAGTTGGACTTGATGATCCTTATGGGTCCCTTCCAACTCGGGATATTCTATGATTCTATAATTCTAAAATCATTTACCTATAAAATGAAATTAACTGCTGATTTTTCAGTTTACTTGAAAATAAACTGTTTCTAAGCAGGTGATAATTACTACTTAAACACTGTTATGAGTAAACAAAACCCTTCATTTGGCAGGGGAAGGGGGGGGATATACCCCAAAATTAAAACTTTATTTTCTTGTTTTTTTGTTTGCTTATTGTAAATTTTTTGGTATTTTATCTCCCTGCTGAGTATTTCTTGTCTGTTTCTCTTCCATCTAGGAAAATTTCCAGGAGAGCCAATTAACATTGTATACGTTCCATCTCATCTCTTTCACATGCTTTTTGAGCTCTTTAAGGTATGTCAGTATATGCTGTTTCTTCCTTCAGTATTCTGAGCAGGAGCATCGATATTTAAAATCTCTAGCTAGACCTTAGTGAAATGGAGCTCTGCATAGGACAGATTTCTAAAAATTTCTTATGTGGGGAGATTGCAGTCATTGTTTTCCCAACTGCCAAAAGCTGTTTGTTGGAGGATATTTGGACGCTTTCATGCAGTGGTAACTGGGGGAAGGGAGAGAGGGAGGAAAAGTGGAACACGAGGCTGTGACAACCACTCTGAAAGCCTTCTTTTAGATTACACCTATAGAGCAGTTTTGCTGTAGTGCCTTTCCTGTGGGGTAGGAAATGCATTGAATGGAGCTGAACTATGTGCTGCCAACAAGGGATGTGGAGTTCTGGCAGTCCTTAGCAACTGTTGAGCTCAACTTTTTTTTGTAGAGACCTGCTGACGTTTCATGGATTTAGTTTATTTAACATACATTAGCCTAGTTTGGTGTTCATCAAAACAATGTAACCTCTGAAGCATAGAGGAGTCTTAAGTGTGAGACTTCTGCTCTTGTTATGCTTAGTTGCTAAGTGTTTTCTTGAAGCTAGGCGGTGGTAGAAGTGGGTGGTAACTGTGCTCAGCCTCTGCATAATAACAGGGGTATTAAACTAATGTGATTAAGTGTATAGATTGAATGTTTTCTGATGATGGTAACCTTCATTTCCACAGAACTCAATGAGGGCAACAGTTGAATTTCAAGAAAACAGTCCTTCCCTCTCTCCAATTGAAGTGACAGTTGTTCTAGGACAAGAAGACTTGGCAATTAAGGTATCTTGTTGGCCAGCTACAATAGGGGCTTAATGTAATCTTCGATTGCACGTGTTGCAGCAAATTTTATTAGAATAACTTGCTACAAGTTCTGTGACAATAGATCAAAGACACAAAGCATAAGCTTTCTGTTGATAGCCTACATAGAGCAATTATCTAACTGGAAAATAATATGCTGTGAACCAAACAGCACTTATTACTGCTGGAGGGTTTGTTTTAAATACCAGCATTTTAAATACCAGTTTTAGTACGTGATCATAGCTAACTTTTATTTTCTCTTAAATCAGATCTCTGACAGAGGCGGTGGTGTTCCAGTAAGGAAAATAGAGCAGCTGTTTAGCTACATGTATTCCACAGCACCAAGGCCAAGGATGGATAATGACCGAAATACTCCTCTTGTAAGTTTACTTTAATGCTCATGTTGCAAATAAGGTTACCATAAGTATTGGGCAGATTGATAGGTTAATAACAAATACTGAAACCCTATATCCACCCTACTGCTCTGTAGAGTGTATGAAGCCTGAGTGTCATAGATAAGTGATCTTAGATCTCTTATAGCATTAACTCTTGCTTAATGGACAAAATGAGTTTTTAAAGGTATAAATGGAAGAATAGTCCTACCTGAGCCTCATTTCTTCTACTCCAATGACAATAACTTACTTGTTCTTCACTTCCTCTCAGTTATTGAACTTAAAAGAAATACTATCTTTGCAGAGGCGAGCACAACTGGAATAGATACAGAATATAGTTACACTTTAGTAATAACCTTTCAGTAATCAAGTTGTGCTAGCAAAAACTAGGCAGGGAAATACAGAAGTGTAATGTGTAAAAGTAACACCTGTATATGTACCTTTCCTCCTCCATAGAGATCCTTTTCAAATTTTCAAATAGTCCATTTGCATGTAAAACTGATTAGAAAACTCCTTTCTTTTAAGAGAA